>NC_133324.1:836813003-836934682 GCF_042186555.1 Aquarana catesbeiana | reverse complement strand
TATTCACTGCAGGCGGTTTCCATCTTCATTGTGGGCATTTGAAGCCCACAAGCATTTATTTCCTGGATGCAGTGAATGCTGCTCCCAGCATTTACCGCTCGTTCCCGCACATGCTCAGTGGCATCTTGGGAAGCCTGAGACTAGCTCCCAGGAGTCTGTGCGGAGTCTGGGAGAGGCTAGAAACACGCCTACTCCCATGGGAGGAGAACCAGGAAGTGCAAAGAAGAATAGAAAAGTAAAAGGTAATTACTGCGATTTAAATTTTTTAAACGGCATGTCAGCATCTAGGCAAGGAAGAGAATACATACAGATATTGTTCAAAATTTGGGTGGAACCCCGCTTTAAGTACTTGCCTCACAGAGGAACATAAATCGTCAGTGACAGTACTGAAACCATAGCATCAGCAGAACAGCCACAGAGCTAACATTCTCCAAAGGGATAAAATCAAAGGCAGCCTCCATTAAATTCTGATAAGTCACTTGTCACTTTAGGGGTTCATGTATTTTAAGTGTTGAGTCCCATAATTTAGCTACAAACCAAAACTAGAAAAATTTGCCTTCAGTCTGAATTGAGCTGTATTTTATACTGTACGCACATAAACATTTGTCTGTGACACCACGATACATACACAAAGTGACAACACAACATATGCTACTACTGTCTGAGCATAGTGCAAGAAGTTACACGTAAATGTCTAAAAGGATTGCTGCACAATACGATCTGTACCTTTGAATTTGTGTATTCTTGTATTGCAAATACAAACAATAATAAAAATGTTATTTGGGGAAAAAAAAAAAAAAACCCATTGGTGTCTGATGACTTCTGAAACTGATTAGCCTGGCAACTGCTGCCCTTGTCAGACAAGCAGGGGTCCAGGAGATGTACCTTAAAGGCTTTAAGATTGATGTACTGAGAATTTCATTTTTCACCAAATGTGCGTTTTGACCACTATTAGTGGGCATACACTTCCAGTAAGCTCCGACTGCTACACAAGGGTGGCACAATCTTTTCCCTGGGTTTCTGGATGGTCTGGAGCCAATTCCGTGGACACCCTGCACTGAACTTTAGGACTCCTTTGTCATTGTGATTTTTTATTCATTTGGAAATTACAACCAATTCAGTTTATCCTGACGACTTTACGCCTATAAAATACCCATGTCCATTTAAATTCAGCTAATCCCTGAACTGTGGTGTTTATGCACTATATTTTATTTGTGTCCATATGAATTGTGGGTTTGCTGCACATAGTATATATGCACATGTCAGAATATGTTTAATGATTAGTTTTCATCCAATTTACTTGTAGTGCTGCACATTAGTTTTTCACATTCTACTTTATACCCAAGTATTGTGCTAGTAGCTTCTTTTTAGAATCACCTTGGTGATAGTGAGAATTTTCTTTTCACAATTTTGGGATTGAAAACACCAGCCTATTTAAAAACAGAACTACAGTATAGGCAAAACCTTTTCACTTTGGACAGAGCAATGGAGGGTTGTAACCCCTGTAAGGTTATGTTTACCTCTCTTGTCCCATTGGGGAGATCTACCTTCGCTTCCTGTCTCAAACCAAACCAGAAGTGAGGAAATCCCTGCAAATTAGGGGAATCTCTTGGGCTCCTGAGGTCAGCAGAATTTGTGTCCCACTTGGATGATTTCCCCACTTTTCTGGGGACAACCCAAATTTTTCTTTTACTTTTAACAGGGCAAATAGGGTGAATCTATTCTCTCTTTATTGCTGTCTATTCACAAGACAGCAATAAAGACTGAAAGGTGTTCTAAACCCTAGCCACACAAATCCCACGAACCGTCATAGCTGTACGTCAGCCCTTGTGCCCGCTGCACTGTGGAGATCGCGATGACAATCAGCCACGCGTGGTCGCAGGCATGAGAGCCAGAACAGGGATGTGTGTATAAACACACACATCCCTGTTCTGGGAGAGAGATTGTGTGTTTCTACTAGCTAGGAACAATGATCTGTCATCTCTAGTCAGCCCCATCCCCCTACAGTTAGAACACAAGGGAACACAGTTAACCCCTTGATCACCCCCTAGTGTTAACCCCCTTCCCTGCCAGTGACATTTACAGTGTACACAGTAATCAGTGCATTTTTATAGCACTGATCGCTGTATAATGGTCCCGATAAAAAAAAAAAAAAAATCACTGATCACCGCCATTACTAGTAGGGAAAAAAAAAGCCATAAATCTTTCCCCTATTTTGTAGACGTTATAACTTTCGCGCAAACCAATCAATATACGCTTATTGTGATTTTTATTACCAAAAATATGTAGAAAACATATTGGCCTAAACTGAGGAAAAAAAATTAGCTTTTTTTAAAAAAAAAATTGGGGATATTATCGCAAAAAGTACAATATTGTGTTTTCAAAATTGTCGCTTTTTTTGTTTATAGCACAAAAATTAAAAACCACAGAGGTGATCAGATACCACTAAAAGAAAGCTCTACGTGTGTGTGGTAAATTTTGTTTGGGTACAGCATCGCACGACCACGTAATGGTCAGTTAAAGCGATGCAGTGCTGTATCGCAAAAAATGGCCTGGTCATTGAGCAGCCAAACCTTCCGGGGCTGAAGTGGTTAAGCAAACATTTGCATCAGAGCATCGGATTTTCAGAGGTTTGCTTATTAACATTTCAATAAGGTAACATACCAGAGTTTGAAACAAGCTCAATGTCATTGCCTTCGAGGATCAGCTCATCTTTCTGGGCTTGAGACACGGCACAAACGACACCTGCAAACAGATGAAGACATTCAGCCTCTGTCAGCAAGGAGCACAAAACATTCACATATCAAAGGAATTAGTCATCAATTGCCTTCTATCAAAAGAACATTTCACAGTGTTTATGTTAAAGTTTCATGTAGTTATCCCAATCCTAAGAAATTGTTTTTAGAATATAGTTTCCCAATAAGCTGTCCTTTTTCAGAAAATCACACCATCGCTGCATGTGGCTCACAGCGGGGGTCTGATGCATCCTGGTTCAGTTTCAGGTCTGATTTCAGCCCAAATTTTGGGCTGAATTCAGACCTGAAATGGACCAGAAGAAACACAGGGCTCCTGTGCAATTCACACAGGAGCCGCAGCAGAGACATGTGAACCGGTGTCTTGCCGAGAAAGTTCCCCTGGCAGATAAGCACCCCCTTGTACTGCGCAGGTGCAGCGCTTGCGCAGTACGAACGACTAAGGAGCCGCCGAAGATAGCCGAAGCTGAAAACCTTCAATCAGCTGTACACGGCACCTGCGCCCCGAGTCCAGGTTCAAGCCCCACCATCCAAGTGGACCTAGAGGTAGAATAAAAAAGTGCGAAGCGAGGCTGTGCCCGTGAGGGGCCCTGTTACAGGCGCCGTGTACAGCTGATTTACACCTATTCAGCTTCAGCTATTTCCGCCGGCTCGTACTGCACAAGCTCTGCGCAGTACAGGGGGGTTCTTATCCACCGAGGGGAACTCTTTATGGAGCCGGTGTTCTGCCAAGAGAGCCGGTGAAAATCTCCTGCTATTGCAAATTGGATGCAGGTTCCCCGCATCCAATTTGCATAGATGTGAACCCAGCCCGAGTATCAAACTATTTCCAACATAAAAAAAATCTAAAGCAAAAGCCAAGCCCCAAACCTCCAAATTGGGCTGAGTAACCAGATTGACTGCAGAAAGTTTTGCCTAACATTTGGCATTTATTGTAGCCGCAGGAACTGTAGAGAAACAAATCTTCAAGAAGTTGAAAACTGGCACCGAATTCCTATACTCTTCCTTTATTTTCCATTGCAGCAGGGACCAATGTAAGCACTAGTAACTGCAAGCTGTTAGAAACTGTCAACACTCCCCTGTGATCTGAGGATGAACTACTTCTACAGCTCGAGAGATCTTTTGTTTTTACTGCTTGTTGAGAATATGCAAAAAGGTCCATTGTCTGGACACAAGCACACTTCAAAAGAAAATCTTAAAAGTAGAACTATAGGCAAAACTTTTCATTTTGGATAGAGTAAAGGAGGGTATAACTCCTGTACTGTTTATTATTAGCATATATGTATCATTGGGGAGATTTACCTTCACTTGTCCCATAGCCAAAACAAGAAACAGGAAATCTCTTGGGGACCCCCAGATCACCAGAACTAGTGGCCTCATTGGAAGATTTCCCCTCTTACTTATCCGGTGACAACTCAAAATTTGAGGATTTTTTACTTTTGCTTTCAATAATGCGACACAGGACAGAGTGAATCTTCCTAACTGGAACACAGAACGCAATAAAAACTGGCAGGTGTTCCAATCCCTCTCCACTATCCAAATGTAAAATACAAGTTTTGCCTTTAGTTATACTTTAACCAGTTAGTAAAACTTTTAGAACAGCTGGCATTTTCAGATTTTTGCAAACGTTAAAGTCAGCATTTTTTGGCTAGAAAAATAAACTTAACCAGAGTATTTAAATGTTCTGAAACCAAAAGTCCTGTAAGCTATAAAAGTGATCAGGCAGCCTTATAGCTGATCAGATAATTTTTACATTTGAAGCCCTCAGCCTGCTGCACAAAACAGCCACAAGCTCATCTTACCCACTTCAAAACAAGGACATCCATAGGAGCGCAACTAGTAGTGCACAGAGATTCCAACCAGCGTTGTCAGCCATGCTTGGATTCTCCTCTGCAGACTAAACCTGTCACCATAGTTAGAGATATGAGGGGGATGTCACAGTTTAGCTGGTGAAAACTCAAGCAGCACTTCTTGGGATTTCAAGGCCGCAGAGGTATTCATTTCAATAGGTGCTCAATATTTTACCCTGCGTCCTCCCACACATTCTCTAGCTTCACCTGGTATGTAGTCTACTCCTACTATAAAACCAGATGCATCCTTCAGCACAAGGCAATGAGTGACTCACTTTCATGAACTCACCAACACATGCAGAGCAAAATATTGCATATGCTTCTCGTTTAGATATGAAAACAGGTACACTTTATGCTGAAAGTGCACAGCTGGACAGATTAATGTGTTCCCTAACATTACAAAATAACCCAACATTAATAAGGACCCATTAAAGCTTCATTATCAAATACTTGACAAAGTTATATCACATTCATTAATAAAGCTGACAAGTTTATCCCATTTACACCCTTTCAGAAATGGGTTCAAAAATTAATGAAACAGGTCTATAACTAGTTTTTCCATCAGGAGAAGCAACCTCACATACCTGGTCTCATGCGTACTCTGCGGATGTATTTTTCACCCAAGAAGTTCCTGATCTCCACCAGTGACCCAGTCTCCTGAATAACTACGTTGATTGGAAAGTGAGCATACACCGATCTCATCTTGTAACGAAAACCCTGAGCGAAAAAAAAAAAAAAAAAAAAGTCAAGCTGTATTTATAGTAAGTGCTAGGAGGAGGAGCAGACTACATTTTACAAGCACAACATATAGCTTTTGCATTATGCTTGTATAATTTCATTTTCAGAGGTTCACTTGAATATTTTCTAAAAAGCTGCTTTCCCTTCCTTGTACTTTTTATTATAGTAGAGCTACCATAAACTCTAAAGTTAGAGGAAGTCCAGTCTGGGTGAAAAAAAAAAATTTTTTTAAAAGTCAGCAGCTACAAATACTGTAGTTGCTGACTTTTAATATTAGGGCACTTACCTGTCAAGGGAGCTCGCGATGTTGGCACCGCAGTTGATCTTTGGATCAAATCCCAGGCGCTGCCGCCGCCATTCCTGGTAAGGGAACCAGGCAGTGAATCTACTGCGCATGCGCTTTTTAACTGGCCTGGTGGCAGTGGAAGGAGGGGAGCTGAACTGCTGGGAGATCTGGCCACGGCCAGTCTCCCGGAAGGGGACCTGTCAAAAACAGCCCCCCCCCCCCCCCCCCCCCCCCGGAAAGGTGCCAAAATGTGGGGTGGAACTCAGCTTTATAATGGTTTGTTGAAAAAAAAAAGTAAACACTTACCTGCTCTGTGCAACGGTTTTGCACAGAGCAGCCCCAATCTTTTTTCTTGGGCCCCCACTGGCACTCCTAGCTTCCCCCCCAGTACAGAGGGGCACTCATGCATGCTTGCCCCAGAGACCCCCCCTTGTTGGGATTGACAGCAGCAGGAGTCAATGGCTTCAGTTGCTGTCTGAGCTACTGAAGACTAAGAGCCAAGAGAGTCTCTGCTAAAGTATAAGGGGGGACTGGGGGAGCTGCATGCAGAAGGCTTTTTACCATAATGCAGAGAATCCATGAAGGTAAAAAACCTTTAGAACCACTTTAATCCATTTCAGTGTCTCCAGTACAGACTTGACAGTCTGTTCCCTCTGCTACAGATGTTTATCTTTCACATCTACTGAATGTTCTGATGGGTTCAGGTTGTTCCACTCCAATTTACCTACATATGTTCAGGTACAGAAGGGGGAATACAGAATACTATAAATATAGCTACATAATGCTAAAAATAACTTACCAGTGTGACTCCCTTAATCATGTTTTGCACATGGCTGCAGATTGTGCGCACTGTGGCCAGCTCCTTTCTGTTACCCCACCATTTGTCAACAAGGAGCTGCAAGAAACACATAAGCACTGAACAGAGTAGTAAAACATTGAATTCATCCCTGTGATTAAGCACACTACTACACAACCTTCCAACTTCAAGCAATACAAAACAAAAATCTAGAAATCTACAAGCCTGAAAACTGCCTACCCCCATAAACATCCCACATGTGATCTTAAACAGAAATCCAAGCAAAATATTTTTTAATCGGCAGTGTAAAAAGTTAACTCAAAAAAGGGGTTTATGTCACTTGCCGCAATTTTTGAATATTTACACCCATTCAGGCCAGATCATACAGCTCTCACTATACTTTCAGCCCGCTGCAGCTTTCATAGGAGGCTACATTTCATCTCTCCCCTTGTTCATTTCCCAAGTTGTATTCTGAACCATTCACAAAATACAGGGCATTTTGAGTATGGACAAGGGAGTATGGGGGGGGCCCTTTACAAATTTCACTTTTCCAAATTGATCCAGAATGGTAAAATAACCATTAAAGGATGGGTTCACCTTTAGGAGCATATTACACCCATATTTGGGGTTCTCATCCATGCCCCTGCTGTCACTTTTAAATCAGCACAGCTGTGTGGGGCTCTGATAATATAATAATAATAATAATTATAATAATAAATGAGGGCCCTAGTGAGCGCTCTTGGGGTTCATTGATTGTTCCCGCTCTTCTGTAACTGCCTGCCCATATGGGAGATATAATTCTTTACAGGCTGCAATGAAGAAGAAGAAAAAAAAAAAAAAAGCGATTTACCTGCAGAAAGGTCTATTTTTGGAAAGGTGAATATATCTTTTAAACCCTAAATTAGAAAAATCACTGCTACTCACCTTAATACATGAACTAATGGATCTAGCACACACATACAAGGATGCGTAGGCGTGTCATTCAAGACATATGGCACAGCAACGGCCTAGTACCCCATTTGGTGATTTTTACCTACAAGTAAGCCTAGAATAAGGCTTACTTGTAGGTAAAATGAATATCTCCTAAACCTGCATGGTTTAGGAGATATTCACCCTGCATGCAGCCGCTGACATCAGCGGCACATGTGCTCTGAAGGTCAGGCTTATCCTGCCGGAACTTCAGAGCTCCTTGTCGGAATGTAGGACTCCTTTGCCCATCGGCAGTGACAGTCACTGCTCTGGCCACTCACAGCGCCAGAGCCCGAGAACCCGGAAGAAACCCAGAGGGAACATGTCAGCCCCCTCAGCGGTGAACTGCGGGGGCTTCGTTCTAAGGTAAGCATTTCATAATGTGCTAGTAAGCTATGCATTCAAGCACATTATGAAGTGTGTCAATCCTAAGAATAAACCCCTTATTTGACCCCTTTTGCTCTGTTAAACCTACCACTGACAAGCCCCTTCTGATATATGCAGGGGGCAGATCCCCTTCTGGAGACATCAGAGGTCCATAAGACCTGCGCACCCCCACCCGTACCCAATTAAGCACAGATCATGCTTGATTAGCTGCTGGCCCAGAGACAGCAACTGGGGAATGACAGCTCAGAACCTGGAACTAAATGCTCATTGCTTCTGGATTCATTCACTGTAAAGGAGATTAGAGAACAGTTGCTCTCCTAACGCCTCCCGCTCAGCAGTCCAAAACCAAGGTGGGTGGCAGACCTTTACAATACCGTAAGGCCTCATTTAGATGTGGGAATTGGGGGAGGCAGTAAAAATGGGCAGCTGAGCTGTGTTTTTATTCACCAATCACTTCCCCTTAATCTGAAATAGGCAGCAGAAGAGGGTGTTTATATGGCGTGGTCACAATGCTTTGCACATGTGGAAAAATCTACATGTATCGATCGGCGGGCGGAAATCCCAACAATAGCAACACATTCAGATGAACGGAAAAGTGCAACAAACTTGCAGTTATCAAAATGAGGTTTAAAAATATGCAGTAAGTAGTCACATAATTTCCTCCCCGCCTCTCAATCACCTGTGAAGCACAATCTGAATGCAGATTATGCTTTAGAGCAGGGATATGCAATTAGCGGACCTCCAGCTGTTGCAGAACAATTTCTATGAGCCATAGCAAGACTGACAGCCACCAGCATGTCACCCAGAGGCATGATGGAACTTGTAGTTTTGCAACAGCTGTAGGTCTGCTAATTGCATATCCCTACTTTAGAGGAAATGTTTAAATCTACCCTAAAAGCGATCAAGCCAGAAGTCGAAAGACTATAAAAAAAAAAAAAGTACCAAGCTCACATCTGTAACTGTAAGCATGAGCTTAACCACTTGAAATTCAGGCTGTATATAAAATGACCCATGGATAGCAAAAGGTTAAAGTGGATGTAAACCCTCTCCTATAACCACAGCCTCAGATGACACAGGGATGAAACAAATCTCCCTACATAAGTTTTACATGTATATTCTGCAGTCTTTCCCTTTCTACCTTCTTAATAAAGTGCAGATTGTGCTCGAAATCTTGTTTCCTTTTCCAGCAGTGGGTGTGGAGTATGGGCATACACTGTGTGAGAGCAGGTCAGAGAAAAGCCCCCCCCCCCCCCCACCAACACAGAGGCAGAGGAACATGCAGAGCTGTACTGGGAACCGACACAAATTTCCAGCTGCTGTTATCTCCTGTGTCAGAACTTCTCAAAAGGGACTGCTAAGAGGAACGGAGCAGCAGAAATACACAGCACTTATAGCTTTAGAGAGATAATAAAACACTACAGATATATGTGCCTAAGTTAGATTTCATGAATGAGGTTTACAAGCACTAAGTCACCTACAACAAATAAAATGCAGCACTTACCCTTTTCTTCTTTCTGCCCAGTAGACACAGCTCTACATTTATGTGGTTGAAGTTTTTCCTCAGAGTTCCTCTGGGCCCCTTCACAGTTACTGTGCGGCCCTTCAAGGAAATGGCAACTGTTAAGAAAACAAATTGTCAGAAATAAATAAAATCCAAACAGAATCCGCACTGCTACACAACAGTGTTCTAAAGCCAAGAAAGATCAGCATTGCTACCCAAGACACCTACCCTTGTCAGGGATGTCGACAGTCTGGTTGCTGAGAATGGTCTTCATTCTGTAGGGAGAAAAAAAAAAAACTATTGGTAAATGGATAACTTTCGCTACAGATCTGCATACTGCCAAAACGCAGACTTTACTATTCTGCAGAAAATAGCTAAAAGCCAAGTTTCACAACACAACAGCCTGATGAAACGTAAAGCTCCTTCATGGGACCTCTAAACTATTCTACACTCAGGGTCCCCTGAATGCAGAGTGCATTGCACATGCGGATGTCATTGGCTGCAGCCGATGTGACTATCGATTGAACAGTGCAAGTTCAGAAGATTACAGTACCTACAGGTAAGACATAGAAGCTAACCTGCAGGGACAAAATTAAAGAGATTTTAAAGCTCTGATCTTTCTCCTACTCCCTGACTGCCAATTTTGGAAACTTTTTTTCCAGGGAGCGGGTCCCTATTTCTGGCAAGTACCCACTCGGCTCACCTAAGCGAGCCAAGTGAAAGTTTCCATAACCGCCACCACAATAACCCTCCTGGGACAGGTTCCAGGAGGCTGCAGGACCATTCAGAAAGGGCAGTGTATCCTGAGCACGTTCAGTACAGTAATAAATGAGCCAGTAGGAAGTCACAGCCAGCTTCCCACACAAGACCGTGATGTCAGGGGCCCGAAGACCGGAAAACAACCACCCCAAGTGATGACAGTGCTGCATCCCTGGACTGCCTAAAGTGGAACTATACCCACCTATACTCCAGTGATGCCGGGTCCCAGAACTCCTTACACAGACGCTGACATCTTTGGCCGTCCAGCTTCCAGGTCTCGATCACTGGCCGCTTTCATTGGCTGGGCAAAGAGAACTTCACTCCCTCGCCTGCGCAGGAGTTCAGTGAGATTCGGCATTACCTAAATTATGCAATGTGCACAGCATATTGTACAGGGGCGAACAGGCAAGTAACTTTAATGCATAAGACATAAAACATGTCTCTTCTACATTAAAATTCCTGCTTGTGTGCAGTTTTATTTTTGGCCAGACGTCCAACTTAATTAAAGCAGTATTGAAAATTAGCTTTTTTTAAAACTTAAGGCAATGGCATAATGTGCAAGTATGCATTGCATACTTGCACATTATGTGAAACTTACCTTAGAACGGCAGCCCCCAGTGGCACGCTGTGACTCTGAAGCTTCCACCTTGACCTGGTCTCTTTTCCAGGTTTGTGGATTCCAGCTGTGTGAGTGGCCAGAGACTCGATGACACCACTTTTGTGCAGGGAAGCTGCTGTTGACAGCACGGGTTTGCCGTTCCTTCAGAGTGCATGCACCGGCTGCATCTACAGTAAATATCTTCTAAACAGCGCATGTTTAGAAGATATTTACGGTACCTATAGGTAAGCCTATAATAAGGCTTACCTATAAGTAAACAACTATGGGAGTTTACTTCCTTAAATGTCAGCAGCTACAGTATTTGTAGATGCTGACTTTAGTGTTTTTTTTCTTCACACAAACGGCTAGAGTTCTTTAGTACTACTTTAAAGTAGCATTGAAGCCTCCTTTGTGTTAAAGTATTCACCAACACTACTACTTACAGCATCAACTATTTAAGGGAATAACTCCCTGATCTTACTTTTTGTTGCCACTTGCTCCTTAGACATCAGAGCTCCTAGCTGGAACTGGATGGCGAAGGTAAGCTGCAAAGGTCACACACCGGCCCCTCACCTCTATTGATAGCGCGACCCATGTACACCCTACCCAGTACATCAGCTGTCCTTCCAGCACTTGCATGCCCAGCCCCAGGTTGAAGGTTGCACACCCTAGTCCCATGACTAAACCATAGCCATAACAGCAAGGCACATGCATGCCCTGTCACCCACTGAAATGTGGCTCCATGGGTGATAGTGGAGTCACCCCCAAGATGGAAACCCCAAGGCAAGAAATCTCCAAGAATTCACAAGTGACAGCTGCAGTCAGAGAGCAAAGGGAAACCATGGCATGTTCTCTAGCAATAATATATATATATATATATATATATATATATATATATATATATATATATTCTCTAGCTATCTAGATAGATATCTAGCTCATTTCACTGTGAGGATAAAACACTAAGCTTTCTGGGATATCCCCCCTTTTTGGGGCAATGTAATAAAGTCTGTGATACATCCATGGAACAATCCTATAAAAAGGTAGGACAGTAAACAATCTCTATACAAGAAGTAGCAGCACCCATGATATGTGGTTTGTAGAGCTGGCACAGAGCATCATGATATTGTCCTGATCATAGAGATTAGTGTGGAGGAAAGAAGGGAGACCTCAGATAGCTGACAATACCCACCACCACTCACTGCTACATCACCTCCAGGGACCTCGGGTCACCCAGCAGCCCCATAGTAGCCAATGGTCTATACAGACAGACTGCACACACAGCACTCCGCCATCTGTAGGCCCGGGAGGGATGAGGACTGGGTGACTTTTATACAGATCATACAAGGCCAGCCTCAGCCCCATACCCGCTCCATCCTCCTCCACACACCGTGCGCTCTATGCTGTACACCCTCCCGGGCTCTGCTGAGGCCCCATACACCAGGATGGAAGTGGATTTTTCTCTCTAGCGCTACAAACGCCGCCATCTCCTTACCTCGCTGCTGACGGGGGAAAGGGAAGGCACGTGTCGTCATCACGTTTTTATACAGCCGGCGACGTACAAGCCTCCAAAACCACTTCCAGGCAGGACACTAGAACGCAGCCGTAATCAGTCGATTATCGATCAGATGTTTATAATCTGAATTGCCAACAGTGTGAATATTTTAACCACGGGTAGCAGGCTATAGGGGGTCTGGTATGTGTCTAGCTATAATAGAAACACAAAAAGCGTTGCTTCTACCTGTATAAGGGTTATACAAGCGACCACAGGATAATCACCAACTACGGCTCTGCTACGGATGCCTGGAGGGCTCAGCTTGTCCTTACTCAGTCTACGGAGCCCAGACTCGATTAGCAGACTGCCGAGCTCCCGTGATCTGTTTTCCAGGACACGATGAGGCTGATCGGGCTGAGGAGAGGGGCGGAGCTGCTGAGGCTCACCGGGGTGAGACGTCACTGTATCTGTACCGGGAGACTTTAGGTTGTTGGGGCTGATTAAAGCGTCCCCGAACCCCAAACCAGAAGTTGAATATATTACAGTTTACCAGTCATTAGATGTGGTGGCTGCATTTGTTTTCTTTGTTTTAGCTTTTTTTTTTTTAATTTTATTTTAAAGTGGAGCCCCCCCCCCCCCCCCCCAGCAAATAATTAAAAGTCAGCAGTTACACATACTGTATCTGCTGACTTTTAATATTAGGACACTTACCCGTCCTGGAATGCAGCGATGTCGGCTCTTGGGTGTTGCTATTGCATGTAAGGGGAACAGGCAGTGAAGCTTTGCGGTTTCACAGACGGTTCCCTACTGCGCATGCGCGCTGCACTTTCTGAATGACCCAGCGGCGGGGGAAGGCGGACAGGGCTGAACTTCTGAGTGATCTCACCAAGGCGAAATCTCCCGGAAGTGGGGACAGGTTAGGGTTGCCACCTCATCTCTTTAAACCAGAACACATATTGATTACACAGGTTCTGTGGCTGATTAAGGTGGTAATTAAGCACACTTGGTGCCTTATCTGCATTAAATTAGCCTCAGAAACTGTGTAATTCATATGTGTTCGGGTTTAAAGGGATGAGGTGGCAACCCTACGATGGGTACCTGTCAAAAACAGGTACCCGCTCTCCCCCGAAAGGTGCCAAATGTGGCATCAGGGGAGGCAGATAAGCAGAGCTTCCACTTTTGGGTGGAACTCTGCATTAACCGGCCAGTAACACACCTTCTGTCTTAGGCAGCCCACACATGATTCATTTTCTTTTGTTCAACCAGCAGATTGAATGCAGTGAAATAAAGGATCAAGTCTTCCATCCACACACTCGGTATGGATCTGGTTAGTTATTGTATTCTGACAGCAGGGAGACTTCCTTGTTGCCAGAATACACAGATCAGCACTGCAGGCTATACTGCCAATGGCATTGATCGATCGGGAACATTTTCCAACTGGCTAGTTGTACAGAAGTCAATGGAGAGATCAACTTCTGACTCCACTATATATGGAGGATAGATCCATGATTACGCTCCAAGCAGTGGAACGAAACGTGTAGGTGATGTGGCCTAGCTGGAGTCCAGACTGGGGCTGCCATTCATCTCACAGAGACACCCCTGGTCAGCAGCAATGTCTGGAGACGGCAGTATTAGACTAGCAGATTGAGATAAATTTGATCAACAAGTTAAAGCTGAACTCCGGCTACCACTTTATAATCAGTTACAGCAGTTCTTTTCCTTTTGGGATAAAGGTTTTACATTCATTAATAAAAGCTGATCATTGTAAGCACCCCTGTCATTAGTAAATGGTTTGATTCAACCTTCACCTTGGATGGATTTCCTCTCACTTCCTGTTTTGGTTATGGGACAGGAAGTAAAGGGAAATCTCCCCAATGTGACACAGATGGCAGAAAAACCCGACTGGGGTTATACAGTAACCTGCTCTACTCTATCCAAAATGCAACAAAAAAAATTCAAATGCTGCTATGAGAATCTATGGGGCCAACAACATGCGATTCTGCCTCAATACACTTTTTCGAGTTTCTCTCAAAGAAGACAATTGACAAAATAGGGAACACAGGTGTCTGTAGGCGCTACAATCTTCCCAGGATGACATCCTTACTCAGGATGACATCCAAAAAATAGTATTCCTATAACACTGTAAAAACAGCTCACGCGTTCCGCACATTAGTTATGACTAATGTCTGAAACGCGCAGGCTGTGTTTACAGCGTTGTACATGTCTCTTTAATAAAGGAGTACTATTTTTTTGGATGTCATCCTGAGTGCCGACCATACCTTTCTTTATTAGTGGACAATTGACAAAATACTCCTCAGTTCAGAAGCCATTTATAGATACAGTGCCTTGAAAAAGTATTCATACCCCTTGAAATTTTCTACATTTTGTCATGTTACAACCAAAAACGTAAATGGAGTTTATGTGATAGACCAACACAAAGTGGCACATAATTGTGAAGTGGAAGGAAAATGATAAATGTTTTTGAATTTTTTTTACATATATGTGAAAAATGCGGCGTGCATTTGTATTCAGCCGCCTTTCCTCTGATACCCCCAACTAAAATCTAGCAGAACCAATTACCTTCAGAAGTCACCTAATTAGTAAATAGAGTCCACCTGTGTGTAATTTAATCTCAGTATAAATGCAGCTGTTCTGTGAAGCCCTCAGAGGTTTGTTAGAGAACCTTAGCGAACAAACGGCATCATGAAGGCCAAGGAACACACCAGACAGGTCAGGAATAAAGTTATGGAGAAGTTTAAAGCAGGGTTAGGTTATAAAAAATATCTCAAGCTTTGAACATCTCACGGAGCATTGTTCAATCCATCACCCAAAAATGGAAAGAGTATGGCACAACTGCAAACCTACCAAGACATGGCTGTCCACCTAAACTGACAGGCCGGGCAAGGAGAGCATTAATCAGAGAAGAAGCCAAGAGGCCCATGGTAACTCTGGAGGAGCTGCAGAGATCCACAGCTCCGGTGGGAGAATCTGTCCACAGGACAACTATTAGTCATGCGCTCCACAAATCTGGCCTTTATGGAAGAGTGGCAAGAAGAAAGTCATTGTTGAAAGAAAGCCATAAGAAGTCCAGTTTGCAGTTTGTGAGAAGCCATGTGGGGGACACAGCAAACATGTGGAAGAAGGTGCTCTGGTCAGATGAGACCGAAACTGAACTTTTTGGCCTAAAAGCAAAACGCTATGTGTGGTGGAAAACTAACACAGCACATCACCCTGAATACACCATCCCCACCATGAAACATGGTGGTGGCAGCACCATGTTGTGGGGATGCTTTTTTTCAGCAGGGACAGGGAAGCTGGTCAGAGTTAATGGGAAGATGGATGGAGCCAAATAGAGGGCAATCTTATAAGAAAACCTGTTAGAGTCTGCAAAAGACTTGAGACTGGGGCGGAGGTTCACCTTCCAGCAGGACAACGACCCTAAACACACAGCCAGAGCTACAATGGAATGGTTTAGATCAAAGCATATTTATGTGTTAGAATGGCCCAGTCAAGGTGTAGGTGTTAACATATTAATTTTAGCAGTCTTTACTGACGAATGGGAGAGTTATTTTAGATGATGATTCAGTTTATTGCATGGTTGGAAAAATGTATTTTTGTTGTATGTGTTGCTCCTATGTATGTTCTTGAATGTGTCCTATGCCTAATATAAATAAAATAATTGAAAAAAAGAATGGCCCAGTCAAAGTCCAGACCTAAATCCAATTGAGAATCTGTGGCAAGACTTGAAAATTGCTGTTCACAGACGACGTTCTCCAATCTGACAAATGTCCAATCGGAGCGTGTTGTCGGAAATTCCGACCGTGTGTGGGCTCCATCGGACATTTTCCATCGGATTTTCCGACACACAAAGTTGGAGAGCAGGAGATAAAATTTTCCGACAACAAAATCCGTTGTCGGAAATTCCGATCGTGTGTACACAAATCCGACGGACAAAGTGCCACGCATGCTCAGAATAAATAAAGAGATGAAAGCTATTGGCCACTGCCCCGTTTATAGTCCCGACGTACATGTTTTACGTCACCGCGTTTAAAACGATCGGATTTTCCGACAACTTTGTGTGACCGTGTGTATGCAAGACAAGTTTGAGCCAACATCCGTCGGAAAAAATCCTAGAATTTTGTTGTCGGAATGTCCGAACAAAGTCCGACCGTGTGTACGGGGCATAATAGTGCAAAGCTGGTAGAGACATCCCCAAAGTATTGACTGGGGGGGCTGAACACAAATGCACGCCACACTTTTCAGATATTTATTTGTAAACAATGTTGAAAACCATTTATCACAAGACTTACCTTGAAACAAAGCCCTCCAGTGGCACGCTGTCACCGCTGACAGGGCTTCCATGTTCACCCAGTCTTCCCTCTGGGTTTGCGGGTTCTACCGATTGAATGGCTAATCTGCGATGACGTCACTTATGCACATGGGAATCCTGGCCTCGCGGCACAAAGCTCTGAAGGAACGGCATAAATATACTGTTCCTTCAGAGGACATGTGCCGGTGATGTCACTGGCTGCAAAGACCTTAAATATCTGCTAAATGGTGCATGTTTAGGAGGTATTCCTTACCTTGTACCTACAGGTAACCTTTATTAGAAGCTTACTGTAGGTACAAGTGTTCAGTGGGAGTTTACTACCACTTGAAGGAAAAAAATTATTTTCAGGCACCTTCTTGAATGTCTAAGAAACAAAAAAACACGATTCTTCTCCTGTGCTATAGTAAAAACCTCTAAATAGCATGGTTATGCTCACCTTCAAGTACATTTTTGTGATGATTTTCGCACCAATAAAGTATAGCTAAACACAAAACTTTTTTTTTAGTTATGGACAGAGTGGAGAGGAATTCGAATACTTGTCAGGTTTAATTGCTGTCTGTGTCCCCATTAGAGAGATTCACCCTCTATTTATCCTGTTTATCAGTATTTTTAAGCAGGTTATAATAAAGGATTTTGTTTTATATTCTATCTATACTGATCATTTTATGGTTTCACATTTTACTTTGCTCTTCTTGGCTAAACAGAGTGACGGGGAAACAAATAAAAGTGAGTATATGCTGCTGGGGAGTGTGGCAGCTAAGTGACCTTTCTATTTTGTCCTTCATGGACAAAGTAAGTGGTCACTTCACATTGCTGAATTCACCTAAAGTGTTACTAAACCCAGGACCCTGCATTCACGATATCTGGTCTCCCACAGTACACAGAACATGGAAATGCAATTATTTTAGTAAATATACACTGTTAAATACCTTTTCTCATCAGCAGTATATAGCAGTCTCATTATTTCTATGAGTATCTGGTTAAAGCTTGTGGGAGGCTTTTTCATTCTCCTCCGACTGTCCTATGAGGCTGCCGGACCCCTGACTCTCTATCTGGAAAGTGCTGATTGGCCCTGTGCTGATCACATGCACCCTCCCAAAAAAAAAAAAAAAAAAAAAAGTTATAGCAATACACACCAAAATGAGCATGTGCAGAGTGCCTCCAAGGCACTGTACTATCAGCAGATGGGGATTTGGGACAGCAAAAGAACAGGAGGATCAGTGAAGACAGGAGCAAACAGCCTTTTTTTTACACAATGCGTAGGATTAACCCCTTAGGTTCCACAGTGAGGATAACAAGCATGCTTTACTGAATGTACACTGATTTTACTGTTGTGGGTTTAGTAACACTTTAAGTTTAGGGCCAGTGAATTAATAATCAGTTGTTCAGTTTTTCTCAAATACTTCTTTCCAATAGATAAAGGGATAATATTTACTGTATTGTTAGTGGATCTAATTGTTTTATATTACAGCAATGGACATACAATATTGTGGCATATTAGATTCATGTCTTTTTTTTTTTTTGCAGTTGGCAGAATACAACACATCATACAGAGTACTGTCTAGTTTGTCAAATGATCAGAAGGACCTCATCCAAAATGGGCCAGACCTGCGTGAGTTTATATCAGGAGACTTAACAGACAAAACCACATGGGCTGAATACAAGGGAAATCTGAAGCGCCAGAAAGGAGAACGGTAAGAGCACTTACTTGATTTTTAAAAGTTATATTGAGCCAACATTTGTTATATTTAGGGCTCATTCACACAGGCAAAAAAAATGTGCGTTTAGATGTGTACAGCAGATGGTTTTGTAAGCATCTAAATGCAGCGCTATAGTAATCAATGAACCCATACACAAAGCTGCATCTACTTATGAAAATGTGCACTGCATTTGGTTGGGCACAAAAAAGCAGGACACAGCTGCAGATCTTACACACGTAGATCTGCAGATTTTACTCACATACGTGAATAAACGCACATAAATGTGAGACCTTTATGTGCGTATTTTACAAAGGATCTTTCTTTCATGCAGAAAATATGCGTCTAAACGCAGCGGTTTTTTTTTTCTGCCCATGAGAGTCGTCTGTTTCACAGTGTGAGCTTTGATCTTCCGGCAGTACTGCAGCAACGTTTCAATGAGGATAGAGTGTTCACGCCTTGTCTTTATGCAGAAAATGTATTGTTTTCAATAAGAGCAAGGCGTCCTTTGGACAAGGGTAGATTGTGACACTTATTTTCTACCTTGTCCATTGGGAGAACACCCCATATTCATTAAAAAGAATTCAAGACATTTTCTGAACGGAGGAAGTGCCGAGCAAGCAACTCTTTATATTCTCTACAAGAGATGGAAAGTCATTGCAGTACTGCCGGAAGAACAAAGCTCTCACTGTATGCGGACAATTACCAGGTGGATGACCGCACATTGTTGTTGCTAAGATCCATACGTTTATTGAGAAAATCAAGAGTCCAAATGGCATAATACACAGTAAGAGCAGGTGTTGATGCACCCAGTTTTGCAGCCGGAACATGGCAGGAACTCCATTCTGCCACCTCTGGCTCACATCCTCTTCATCTCCTGTCACTTGTAAACATGGAAGCCTACTGTGTTTACAAAGGACAGATTTGCTCTCAGGAGCTAACACATCTAACAGATCCCTGTTAGCACTCTCAGTGGGGACAGATCTCCAGAATCTGAGAGAGAGAACAATCTCTCTGCAAGGCGGGGCAGAGCTGCCCGAATACACGGGTAGCAGAGCTGCCTATACAGGGAGGTACTAGAGCTGAATACACTAGTACTAAAGCTGCCTACAGACGGAGGTGCTAGAGCCGGCCCAGGTAGGAGAGAGTAGAGATAAGAGGAAGCTATGGGGAGGGAGGGTTGGGGTTGCACATTGTACATAACGCACTCCTGAACCCTGCACTCTGTATGTAGTGCACTCCTCAATCCTGAACTCTTTACACAGGGCACCCCTGAACTCTGCACTCTGTATGTAGCGCACCCCCTAAACCCTGCACTTTGAATACAGTACACTCCTGCACTCTGTACACCACGTACTCATGAACTCTGCACTATGTATATAACGCACTCCTGAACTCTGCACTCTGTACATAGCACAACCCTAAAACCTGCATTCTGTCTATAGCGCACTCCTCAACCCTGCACTCTGTACACAGGGCACCCCTGAACTCTGTACTATGTATACTAGCGCATTCCTGAACTCCGCACTCTGTACACCACGTACTCCTATGTATATGAGTAGACACAGATACAACTGGCACTTTGAGGGCAACCATACTGCTGATGCCGCCCACAGTGACATTGAGTTTGACACCCATGCCATATAGCTTTATAACAGCATCAGTATAGAAGTAGACATTTTGAAACTGGAAGGACCATTTTGATAATCTTGCATGAAGTGATGCCTGGGACTCTCTACCCGAGCTCTTAAAATTTGCAAAGTGCCCTCTGTTTTGCATAAATCCATTTTGGAGGCTTTTGGCAGGGTGCCCGGACCATCCCTGTGTAAATGAAGAATGTATCCAATGCAATATTATAATATTATAGTCTGTATTACTTATTAGGCCTCATTTTAATATTTCTCAGCCCCCACAGTAATTGACACAGTAATATTTTGATGTCATTACAAAATAATTGTAGGACAAGTAGAATTTGTATTTTTTCTATTATATTTACTTCTCTTAGCTCAGCCTTAAAACGTGGGCTCTTTATATCTCACAAATGCCCCAATAATGATTTTTTGGGGTACTGGAGTAAGAAGTATTGCCTTTTTCACAGGTTAAGACTCCCACCTTGGGCAAAGACTTCAATTCCAATGGGTAAAAATTACAATAAACTGAAAAACACCTTACGGAACCTAAATCTTCACACTGTAAGTATAACACACTATGAGAGTATACATTTCTGATACAAATATATATATGCAGTCTTGCCTAGATGCATTGCCAGCTGATTTATTGTACGTTGCAATAACAGTTGGATTTCCATAATAGTTGTTACTTACAGTCTTTAAAGTATAACTAAAGGCAACTTCTTTTTTTTTTTTTTTTTTTTTTAGTTTTTTTTTAAGTTTACCATATTACATTAACTAAGGAAAATGAGTGCAACTGCGCTTGCAAAGTGCACAGTCTATTTGCCTTTTGTAAATCAACCCCTTTGGGTTGTCCCCAGAACAGGAATAGAGGGGAGATCTTTCAATGGGGACACTAGTTCTGGTGATCCTGGAGACAACCAGGGATTTCTTCACTATGGAGGGATTTCCTCTCACTTTCTGCTTTGGATAGGGCAAGAACTGAAGCAAAATGTCCCCAATGAGATAGGGATGGCAAAAAAATGAGGAGGGAGACAGCAACGAAAGCCGCTGCTCTTGTGCACATCACTGAATCAGATCGGGCTCATGTAAGAAAAAGGGGGGTGGGGGTGGAGTGGATGCATTAACCACTTGCTTACTGGGCACTTAAACCCCCCTCCTGCCCAGACCAATTTTCAGCTTTCAGTGCTGTCGCACTTTGAATGACAATTGCGCGGTCATACAACACTGTACCCAAATGAAATTTTTATCATTTTTTTCCCACAAATAGAGCTTTCTTTTGGTGGTATTTAATCACAGCTGGGGTTTTTATTTTTTGCTAAACAAACAAAAAAAGATGGAAATTTTTGAAAAAAAAGAAAATCATGTTTAATAGTTTGTTATAAAATTTTGCTAACAGGTAATTTTTCTCTTTCATTGATATGCGCTGATGAGGCGGCACTGGTGGGCACTGATAGGCTGCACTGATGGGCATAGATAGGCACAGATAAGGCGGCACTGATAGGCACAGTTAAGGCGGCACTGATAGGCACAGTTAAGGCAGCACTGATGGGGACAGATAAGGCGGTACTGAAGGGCACAGATAAGGCGGCGCTGATGGGTGGCACGGATGGGTGGCACGGATGGTTGGCACGGATAGGTGGCACTGATGGGCACTGATAGGTACCACTGATGGGGGTCACTGATGGGTGGCACTGATGGGTGGCACTGATGGGCAGTGATGGGCGGCACTTATGGGCACTGGTAGGTGACACTGATGGGCACTGATAGGTGGCACTGATGTGCAGCACTATTGTTGCACTGATGTGGGCGCTGATGGGTGGCACTGATGGGTGGCACTGTGGGCACTGATAGGTGGCACTGTGGGCACTGATGGGTGGCACTGTGGGCACTGATGGATGGTACTGTGGGCACTGATGGGTGACGCTGGTGGGCACTGGTAGGCGGCACTGCTGCCTATTGCTATGTCACAGAAGATCGCTGTGATCAGGACTGATGTCCCGATCACGGCCGCCGGTGATCAGGTTTTTTTTTCCTCCTCACGCTGTCAGCGCGAGGAGGAAAAATAGCCGATTACCGGCTCTGTTTACATCACATGATCAGCTGTCTTTGGCTGACAGCTGATCATGTGGTAAGGGGTCGGGACCGACCCCTTACTCTGGTCTGTGATCAGGCAAGTCTCATAGACTCGCTGATCACCGAGCGCGTCCCGTGCGCGCCCTGCAGGGGGAGCGCAGGCCGCTCGTGCACGAGACGACGTCAATAGACGTAGTCCCGGCAATGTAGATCCGCGCTGTTGCCGTCATTTGGCAATGGCCCGGATCTGAAGTGGTTAAGGTGAAAAGCCTTAAGGCTTTAGAGCCACTTTAAGTTCTACTGAATGTCTTGAATCTACACAAAAATGTTGAATTCCAGCCAGATATAAAAACATACCAAATAATGCAGCTCTGTGTTCATTAATTTTTTTGTTAAATGCAAGCAGTGTAAATACTTGAATTTGAATTGATATCTGCTTTTTGCAGTCCCTGTTCAACAAAGCTCAAACTGGGGCTGAGAGAACAAGCACAAGAAACCAGTTAGTTATGCTGAACTTCAAAGAGCATGCTGTTAGGTGGAGAGAGCAAAGTAATGAGCTCAACAGGCTGCTGCTTTTACCTTTAAAGACCGGTCACAGGTTGATGGTGGGTAGAAAACCTGTAAGTTTTATTAAACTCTAGCGGAAAAAAAAAAATCAGGTCTCCTGCCCTGCTAGATAGTTCTGTGTGGAGTGCCAGAGCTGTGTAAATTTCAGATCTGGATGGACAGAAATACTAATCTTTTGGCAGGGAAAACTGCTCCCTTATAAATATATTATCCGTTTAGCTGTTTGTCTGGAGATTAGCAGAGAGTGAGTGTTTTGAAGTCTTTTGTAATACCAGAAATCATAGAAGGACCATTGAGTAGTTCCAGTTGGTAATGAAGTGTTTCTTTTTTTTAACATTCTGATTAGTAAACATTTGGAATAGGCTTTGCATTGAGGTTGTGATGGTACATGTAAAAATAAAGATTAGATATGTGTGTTATGTAATATCATGCTGTTAGTACTATTGGGTGTATTTCTGAACATGCTGCTAATAAATTGTGTATTAATCAGGTATGTGAAGAGGCTCGGTGCCCCAACATCGGAGAGTGCTGGGGTGGTGGAGAGTATGGCACTGCTACAGCAACCATCATGGTGAGGGAAAGCATCATTCCAAACTGCTGCTTTGATAAAATGTTTCATTATTTGTGATTGATGCTGAACGATCCAAAAGTAGTGTAAAATAACAGAAAACTCCTGTCAGAACTAGAGAATATTATTTTTATAGTGAATTGGAAAGGGAAATCTACACAGTGCGGCCCACTTGATGCCCCAGTCTGAGGACATGAAGTATAAGTGCACTAAAAGTGTAAAAACAACATACCTTCATATCTTCTGATTGTATTATGTACAAATTTGTTAATTGTGTTTTAAGTGCCTATCTATACAGTATATCAGGCTGGGGAGTCAGTGCCCCTGTAAAATGATTGTAGAAATTACAGAATTAGACACATGTAAAAGACTAATATACAGTTATTGAGAAAGAGGAGCAAAGAGGTACACTGCTACTAAGTAGGAAGCAAAACCTGCATAGTAAGTGTGGCTGCAGTAATACACATTTATAACTGCATACTATACATAGAAACATGTTTTTTTAAATACTGACTGACATGTATACAGTGATTCTTTTCACATGTCTCCAAAACGATTATAGATTCACTTTAAGGGGAAGTTTTATTGCTATGAGGTCTATTTATAAAAAAAGAAAATTTGGAAATTTAGACGTATGTGACATGCATTGGCCCAGCCTTGAGCCTTGACAGATTCTGACCATATTTTGCATAAGACAGTGATTTCCTATGATCATTAGCTCCATCTAGTGGCCATAATGCGGTATTTTTGTTAAAATACCTCAGTCAGAAAAAAATATTTCATTAAGGTCGCTAGATGGCGCTGACGATTATAGAAAATCACTGTATTAAGCAAAATAAGAGCCGAATTTTTCAAAGACGAGTGAACGCTTGAAAAAAAAAATTCCATTTTAAGTCTTTAAATTGATACTTTATCTCCTTTTATTACTATTTAGATAAAGTATTTGCTTTGCAAATAACACATTAATAAACAAAATTCCCATGATTTATAGATTGCGTGTGTCTCTCTTTTTTATCCCCTGTACAGAGTAGGCAGGAAGGAAGGAAAAAAAATTACCCTTTTGACTCATTCAGCTGGGTGTGTAGTCTGAGATTCAACTATGAAGCCTTATAGAGTATGGTGTTTTTTTCAGCAAAGCAGTCCATATAAGCTTGCCAGTGAAGCCTAGAGTTCATCCTGCTGTTTGGAAATCATATACTTTACTGCTGGCTGACTTTCTTTAGCCCTGAACTTATTAAATCTAAAAAACATGTTTTTTTTTGCTCTTAGAGATGTTTTATGTTTTTGGACATACAAGGTAATATTTTAATGTTTGTTTCTTTCTGCTTTATTTCCAGTTAATGGGAGATACGTGTACCCGAGGTTGCCGATTTTGTTCAGTAAAAACTTCCCGACAACCTCCTCCACTGGACCCAGAGGAGCCATACAACACCGCTAAAGCCATAGCAGAATGGGGACTGGACTATGTGGTTCTCACCTCTGTGGATAGAGATGGTTGGTATGCTTATTGGTCACTTTCAGTAGGCGTATGTATAAAGAAAACAACTCAACTAGCAAAAGGGCCTTATTTCTCTATATTTGCATAAATATGAAGGCTTGTCCTATATGTGAGCTGTATCTTTTCCTAAGTCTCAGTCGGATGAAGAATTCCTATCTGTATTATAGCTTATTCTCCTGGCAGAAGTCCCACAGTGAGATTCTCTGTTGTCATTAGTGGACCCTTATGTACCCTCAGTGGGTCATGTTTTTAGCATCTTCTTATAGGGAAGCTAAAGTGTATTTTCATCGAGTACACAAGCAATGTCTACTGTTTTCAGGCAGTCAGAGCAGACTGGGGGGGGGCAGAAAATCTGCTGCTTTTAGAGGTGTCTGGTGTTTTTTTTTTGTTTTTTTTTTACATCTCTGAAAGTAGCTCTGTTCATTCTTGTGCATATGTGCAGCATTCGGGGGCATAAAAAAAGCCCCAAACCTGCATTCAGAGAGGAGTTTTTTTATCGTAATTCACTCCCATACGCTCCTAAACGCGCACATACATTTATTCCAGTGGCTAGAATAAATGAATTTTCTAGGCAATACAATGAGTTTATGCTCATATGCTTCTAAACACCATATGCATATGAACATGCATTGAAGGCATTTTCTGCCAACTTCTGACAGCATATTTGGAGCATAAATTCTTACACCTGTATTCATGTAGCCTAAAAAAATATGCAGTCAGCATAAAATACATTGTGCTATACCTTATATGCAATATTGTGAATATTATTTCCCACAGTTATGTATACAACTTTAAACTGTACACCTAACAGAAACTAGAGACACAACTGGAGGAAATCTTTCCAAAGTGAGGGTATATGCCCTCTTAGATATTTGTCACTCGTACAGGTGTCCCCATTTGAAGATTTTTAATTTATGTTCCAATGATCACTAGGAAATGTTGGAATTCCCATCACTTTTGGTCCCAGTGACAGCAGTCACTAGATTAAATAGGCGAACAGGTGTATTTACTCAGCAGGGACAGCAGTGCAGCTTGACTAACCCTCCCCTACTGTATGCAAAACTGGAAAAAAAGATTTGTTTTTCCCTTGTACAGGTAATATCAGTCATATTTACAACAACTATTCTTTCTAAAGGAAATTCTCTGTATTCCTGTGAGAACCATACCTTAGCCATGTGTTCCAGTCCATTTGAAATTGTAGGTCTTAAACACCTTACCTCAAGTCTGAATATCTGATTATAGAAAAATCTGCCCAGAAACTGATATTTAGGATATCTGTGCATCAGTATTTATATTTCAGAGAAGTGCCTTTGGTGCCCGAATCTCAGTGCTGCCTGTTTTGGTGCAAAGAGTGGGTTGTTTTGGCAGTGACCTGACACAAAACACCCAGTAGTTTTAATGCAATTAAGGTAAGCGTGGATTAGAAGGTGTAAAAGTGAAACTATGGTGCAAATTAAAAAAAGTGGAGATTTGGGACTTTGAATGAGGCAGAGACCTAGTGTGGTCTCTAGCCTCCATCCCGGTTTCTGTGAAGAAAAAAGGAGAACAGGGCGGGACTTTGAATGAAACATGCAGTCACCTGTCGGGGGCCAAAAGACAGTATATTTATTGTAAATCATATTAAAAAATTCATACAGCAAAATACATGATAAAACAGCAAAATTCATCTATATTCATATAGGAACATGAATTGCATGACAGTGTGTAGAGGCTTATACTACATCAACTGAGAAACTTCCTATTTGCTTGAAATTAGTGATAATCATACAGATATCCATATGAATAAAAATAAAATACATGATCGGTTTAAACATTGCATATAATAAGACTCTACACGTTTCGTGGAGTATTTGTATCCACTCTTCAGGAGCAGCAATGTACCGTATTTATCGGCATATAACACGCACAGGCGTATAACACGCACATTCATTTTAAGAGGGAAGTTTCAGGAAAAAAAATAAATTTTAAATAAGGAACTTTGAAGCAAAATTAGAATCAGTTCCCATCTGCAGCCTCACCATTGCCATCAATGCAGCCCGATCAATGCCCATCTGCAGCCTCACAAGTGCCATCAATGCAGCCTCATCAGTCAACATCAATGCAGCCTCATCAGTCAACATCAATGCAGCCTCAGCATTGCCATCAATGCAGCAGCCTCAGCATTGCCATCAATGCAGCAGCCTCACCACTGCCTTCAATGCAGCAGCCTCGACATTGCCATCAGTGCAGCCTGATTGATGCCAATCTGCAGCCTAGAGGGGACAGGGTGGGGGCGGGACGAGCGCCATCAGATTACATACAGTGAGAATCTCCTATGATAGACAGAGCACTGGTCCAATGCCGGACAAGGAGACGGGACTTCCTATTACAGAGGCCGCCAAGTAAACAGGAGATTCTCACTGTATGTAATTTGACGGTGCTCATCCCGCCCCTCTCCCTGTCCCCTCTGAGGCAGCTAAAATTGAAGTATCGGCGTATAACACGCACACGCTATTTGCGCCTGGTTTTCAGGGTGAAAAAGTGAGTGTTATACGCCAATAAATACAGTACTTTATCTGAAAAGAGACATAAAGGTGTCTAAGTCACTGCCTTATGGGGGGAAGGACAACCATTGTAAGAGATATGATTGGAAAATGTAACCTACTCTAAAAAGTACTCACAACCGCTGTGTGGAGGTGCAGCCTTGAGACCTAGAGGCTCCCCAAGGGGCATCTTGTCCGGGAGCTGTGGCAATGGGTGGGGCAAACAGGGCCCCCGCATAGCCCCCCAAAAATGAGGACAACTATCCGTACATTGATGGTTCATAAGGAACAGTTGCAAGTGGTGGCCAAAGACATCTTGGGCGGCTTCTATGAAAAATATAAACATATATATAATTGTCAAGTCAACGATTACTGTACTTAGATGGGAACAGGGTAGTGCAATTATATCCATATAAGTGCCTATGTTACCTTGTGTTAGACCGTAAGAAGACATGATGTACATTAGATGAGAACTAGCCAAAAGGTGAAAAAGAGCCATTATGATGGACAGACCACCACAAGTGAGGCCTATAAGGGCCAGCACACCAAGCACTACCAAACGCCATGTCAGCGTACCAAAGGAGGAAATGGCGCCATTGCCAAAATGACAGCGTCATTCGGCGTAGGCGTCAGAGACCCCTCCCAATGGCCTTAGATGGAATAGCATCACCAGCGTGACGACGCTCAAAATGACGTCACGCGCATGGTGTGTGTTATGTGACGTTGATGCACAGCGTGGTAGTATCCACCCGCTCCAAAAAAGGAGAAGGGAGATCCCGTGGTGTGCATCACAGCTCCCAGACATGTGGTTTTAGAGTGGTATTCGGTTTATATACTACTTTTATCTGCAGCTGGTTATACCACGCCAGTCATTGAGCCTTATTATATGCAATGTTTAAACCAATCATGTATTTCATTTTTATTCGTATGGATATCTGTATGATTATCAGTAATTTCAAGCAAATAGGAAGTTTCTCAGTTGATGTAGTATAAGCCTCTACATACTGTCATGCAATTCATGTTCCTATATGTATATAGATGAATTTTGCTGTTTTATCATGTATTTTGCTGTATGAATTTTTTAATATGATTTACATTAAATATACTGTCTTTTGGCCCCCTACTGGTGACTACATGTTTCATTCAAAGTCCCGCCCTGTTCTCCTTTTTTCTTCACAAATAAAAAAAATAGTTGTCAGGAATGTTTGAAAATAAAAAAGCAGCTGTCCCATGTAAAAAAATTGACCACAGGTCTTCTTCCAAGTTAAATGGTAACCAACATCATTCAACCAGTTTCCTGTGAGCCCAGGTTGTCATGTATACACCCCTAGAAGACTGCTCAACTTAAGGTACTTTGTGTAAAAGGGGTATTTTTAATTAAAAAAAATGTGCATGAAGTTGGGGGTAATTTTTTTTTCTTTTTGACTGGAGATCTGCTTTAATGATTAAGCAAAAAAGGTGTAAAACCCCATAGAGAACTGGGATTTTAATGGCAAGCAACACACCAAATGTATAAAAAGGCTAACAATGTATTAGAAATGTTAAACTCATGTACAGAAGAACACAATGCAAAAAAAATATATACTGTATTTATTGGCGTATAACACTCACTTTTTTACCATAAAAATCGGGTGCAAATAGTGCGTGCGTGTTATACGCCAATATTTCAATTTTAGCTGCCTCGGAGGGGACAAGGAGGGGGGCCAGACGAGCGCTGTCAGATTACATACAGCGAGAATCTCCTGTTTACTTGGCAGCCTCTGTAATAGGAAGTCCTGTCTCCTGGGCCACCATTGGACCACTGTTATGTCTATCATAGGAGATTCTCTTTGTATGTAATCTGTCGGCGCTCGTTCCGCCCCCCTCTCTATCCCCTCTAGGCTGCAGGTGGACGTCAATCAGGCTGCACTGATGGCAATGGTGAGGCTGCTGCATTGAAGGCAATCGTGAGGCTGTATTGATGTGGATTGATGAGGCTGCAGATGGGCACTGACCCTTATTTTGCTCCAAAGTTCCTTATTTAAAATTTTTGTTTTTTTCCTGAAACTTCCCTCTTAAAATGAATGTGCGTGTTATACGCCTATGCGTGTTGTATGCCGATAAATACGGTAGTTACATAAAAGAAAAAAACTGAAATTTACCATACACTTTGATGTTTGTGTAAAAAAGCAGACATGCGTTTTAGGTATGTAACTTTTCTTCAGGGGTATTTGTGAAGGAGCTATTTGCATTCATTTATTTCTATAAAAAGAAATATATCATGACATTATAATGCATACAGACATGGGATACAGGTAGGTGACTGTATTACCTACCACCTTGGATGTGTCACCAGATATAGCCGTATACCGCTACTGCAGAGGATGTAATGTAAAGACGACTGGGTGGACCAAAGACAGCGGGCGTGCCAAGAACAAGGAGCCCCCCAGATACCCCACAGAGGTCCCTTCAAAGGTAGAGGCCGTCACTTGTAAGCACCCCAGCAGCTGGTGGGTACTATAGGGAATAGTGAACATATATATTTGTGTATCAAATTCACTTGTGTAATAAAGCATTAAAAAGGAGTATCTACAAGAGTGGGTGGGAATAAGGAAAGGCCCCGCCCAAGACCCGCCCCGCGACCTCTCGCCGTGCCCCGAGCAAACACATGCACATCCCTGCAAGGGAATAGGCTGGAGCACTGGGCACAGGATGAGAGAGATAAGGCAAAAATGAATGAACTAAAAATAGGGAACAGCAATGCCAGAAATGAAAACAAATTCTCAAAGTTGTCTACATATATATACAAGTGAATTTGATACACTGATGTATATCCACAATTCACCATAGTACTCACCAGCTGCTGGGGTGTGCACAAATAGGGGCCTCTACCTTTGAAGTGACCTCTGGGGGGGCCCCTTGTCCCTGGCACGCCCGCCGTCTTTGGTCCGCCTGGGCGTCTTTACATTACATCATCTGCAGTAGTGGTATACGGCTATATTTGGTCATACATCCAAGGTGGTAAGTAATAAAATCACCTACCTTTATCCCATATCTGTATACTTTGTATGATATGTCATTATAAAGTCATGATATTTTTTATACTTTTTATAGAAATGATTGTAAATATCTCCTTCACAATAACCCTGAAGAAAGGCTACATACCTGGAACGCGTCAGTTCAAATGGAGAAACCGTCAATCTGAAATTTACCATAAACATTGATGTTTGTGTAAAAAAGCCGTTTTTTTTTTTTTTATGTAACTATATATTTTTTTGCATTGTGTTCTTTACATGATTTTAACATTTCTAATTGATATACTTTTATACATTTGTTGTGCTGCTTGCCATTAAAATCACAGTTCTCTATGGGGGTTTAAACCTTTTTTTTGTTGTATCTTTGGGATGTCGGCGGGCAAACACCGGACTCCGTGATAGTGGAAATCCTTTTTTGTCTTTAATGATTAAGAGTAGGTTTTCTGGAATTACATCACCGGCTGCTGCTAGAAATATTTCCTAAACGGTGCACTGATTTAATGCATTCTATACATCAAGGTAAAAAACCCTCTGGGTGCAGCTCCCGCCCCCCCCCTCCCCCCTTATTACTTAGATAAGTTTCGATTCAGCGAAGTGCACAAGAGCAGCGGCTCTCCCGAGTCTCTTCCTCCTCATTGTCTCACCTCACACAGCCAGTGTGCCAATGAGGAGAGAGCAGGGGACAGGGCTGAATCGCACTCTGTGTGTGTGTGAATGGACACACAGCGTGACTCGGGAGCGTGTCTGCTCGAGTGCCCTCATAGCTAGAGGCTTGCTTTGGGGGGCACTCGGTGGAGGGGAGGAGCCAGGAGCGTCGGTGAGGGACCCTAGAAGAAGAGGATCGGGGCTGCTCTGTGCAAAACCACTGCACAGAGCAGGTAAGTATAACATGTATTTTTTTTGTTTTAAATTCTTTCCTTTACAATCACTTTAAAAGTGTCATTTTTGACGCCCAGTGTGCATGTGGCCTAAAGCTGTTAGTTTATTTTAGATACATGTTTATTTGTCCATATTTTCCCTTTTTTTTCATATGTATTTCTTCTTAGATCTCACAGATGGAGGTGCTGAACATTTTGCAAAAACAGTGTCTCACTTGAAAGAAAGGTACATGCATAAACATGTTGGAAGTCAATAATCGGTTAATTCAATCAAACTAATTGCTCTCTGATCATTACAAACGTTTATTAAATCTGTTGTACTAAATGCTCTTACTGGGCTCTATATGACTATTTTAAGATGGAGTTAGAAAGGTGCATTAAATATAGTATTATGGTATGAAATAAGAATGATATTTTTTTTTCTAATTTTTACTTGTATGGATAGATTTTCTGTAAACATTTAACTGTTTTTTTTTTTTTTTTAAATGCAGAAATCCTAAAATACTTGTTGAGTGTTTAACACCAGACTTCCGAGGAGATAAGAAAGCTGTAGAAACCATTGTTCATTCCGGTCTAGATGTCTTTGCTCACAATGTGGAGACTGTGCCAGCTTTACAAAGGTACTAATGCACACTTATCAATGGTATGTCCTTCTAATTAACACAAGTATGGGTTTGCTGGAACTGCCCAACCTAGAACAGAAATAGTTGTTATTCCTTTAACTGGTTACCTCACATATTTTTAATGAAATGTTAAAAAACAGATTTTTTTTTTTACTGAAACGTATCTCAAACCTTTTGCGCACTCACACACTAGAATCTGCTTTTTGTTTCTTTTGGAAAATCTCTCCAACTCACAAAGGACAGTTAACCCTTTCCTTTTCTGATTGTAGCAAGTAATGCTCAGATGAGTCTTTATCAGGTTGGGTATGAGCGGCCTTAGGCTAGGGCTACACAGGCAGTTTTTGTTGCACAATAGTGCAAAATCTCCTGTGAATGATCGTTTTTCTTGTGAGAAATCTATAGTCGCTTGATCGTGCAGCTGAGCTCTTATGATCACACAGTGCTTCAATTTAACCACTTCCATAGAAATGACTGGGGTGTGAAATTAACCTATAAGCGTTTTTCTTAGAAGAAATGTGTGTTTCACCTCTGTGATACTAGGAACAGGAAATTGTGTCATTAAATAATATCTGCACACAGAAAAGAAAATTGTGTGCAATTAATCACATGACTTTTACACATAAAAGCAACTCCATCTCTAGGTGATTTTCCATTCTCTGAGATAATCTCCTGTGTAGCCCTAGCCTAGCTGCTCACAAACAGATCACCAGCATTCACCAACAGCTTTTGTCAGGGTCATCACACAGTTAGCTGAAATTTGCTTACTTGACAGATCAAAACCTGACTAATTTTTTTTTTTTCAAGATTTATAGAGTGCTAAAAACTTTTAGCCCGGGTTCACGCCTATGCGAATTAGATGCATCTAATTCGCAGGACATTTTAAAATACATTCATATGAATGTATCTGGTTCACATATGTGCGTTGCATTCGCACTGCGCATTGCACAAAAAACGTGTGCGTTTTTTGGGCATTGCGGTGCGAACTACAAGCCTATTATCTCCTATGGGAACGCATCTGATTCGCAGATGCATTGCGTTCTGAACAAGGATTTTCTCTTTCTCCTCACTACACCTCCCCCTCTCCCCCCCCCCCTCCCCCTCTCCCTGCTCTCTAATCCTGAGCAAAAACGCAATGAATCCGTTGAACAGGAGATTGTTATCTCCCCAGTGAAACCTGAGCTTCAATTCGCACCGCACATGTGTGAAACCAGGCTTACAGCTGTTAAATTTAAAGCTGAAGTTTAGGTACGGAGCATTTGGCATAGTTACATTGGTCCAGCTTAGACCAATGTTAAGTATATATGTGCCAATCCCTATGGAAGCTGGAAATCAATGTAGTAGGTAAGGCTACTACAGTGATCTCTGCTGTCTTCTGGGTCCCTTGCTGAGCAGCTGCCCAAGTGCCTAATCAATAGAGGAGGTTCCTTGCTCACCACTTATGCCATTCAGAAAACTCTAAACATTTCCCCAATGAATGCAAAGTTCTCTGATTGGGGGAGGTGGAGAGGTGGGGCGGTGACACCACACTCTCCACCTTGTCCAATCAGAGAATGCTTTGCATTCATTGAGAAAGTGTAAAGTATTCTCTTCATTGTGCCCATGCTGATCGACCAACCTCCTGTGTTCACTAAAAAGCAGGGCAGCTGCTCAGCAAGAGATCCAGAAAACAGCAGAGATCACTGTAGTAGCAGTGTCTACTATGTTGATTTCCAGCTTCTGCAAGGACTGGCCAGGTTTGGCACATGCATACTTACATTGGTCCAAGTTGGACCAATGTAACTATGCAAAGCAGTCCCTACCTAAACTTCAGCTTTCATTTTAATGTGCATATTATCCTGCTAATTGGTATGTTTTCAAATGGAGCTGATAACCTAAAGTCCTTACCGAAGTTTAACTAGCATATACACATTAGGTTGGGGATCCTCAAATTGAACAAAAGGCCAGTTTACTGTTTGTCTCACTATTTAGGAGCCAGGTTGTGGTCTCTAGGAGTAAAAATGCCCAAACATCGGAGGTCAGTATGAGTAAAATTGCCCCTGCATTGATGGTTAGTAGAAATACAAAATGCTCCTAGGTCAGGGCAATTAAAAAAATGTTCCTACATCAGTGGTCACTAAGCGTAGTAAATGCCCCTGAATCATGGATCAGCGGGAGTAATAAATGCCCCTGCGTCAAGGGTCAGTAGGCGTACAAAATGCCCCTGCATCAGTGGTAAGTGGGAGTAAAGAATGCCCCGTGTCCCTGGTAATTAAAAATGCCCCAACATCAGTGATTAGTTATAGTAAAATGTATCCCTACATCCATGTTCATTGGGAGATATAAATGCCCAGGGTCAGGGGGAATAAACCATGCACTGGCATCAGTGGCAGTAAAGAGTAAAAAAATGTGCTGTTTTTGGTGGTCAGCGGGAGTTAAATATACTTCAGCATCAGTGGCCAAAGGGTTCAACCATGCCTTAGTGTCAGTGGCTGTAAACTATGCCCCTGCTTTCATTGAAGAAAAAAATGCCCCTGCGTCATTTGTCAGTAGAGGTACAAGATGCCCCCTGCTTTAGTGGTCACTGGAAGTATTAAAAGCCCTGGTGCCAGTGGTCAGTGAGAGTAATACATGCTGTGTCAGTGATCAGAATGGCGCCTCTATCAGTGGAGGGAATGGATCCACTGTGTCAGTGGTTAGTGGAAAATGGTGCTCCATTATTGCTTTTCTGTGATCACTTTCCTTGTATGCTCCATGTTTGGCGCTGCTCCTATATAGGGATGTTACAGTTGGGACTATACAGGCACCAAAACCTGTATATTCAGATGAAAATTACTCTAAGTCATATTTGCAAATACAGTATTTGATTACATATTCATTATTTTACATTTACCTGATTTAAAATGAAACCACTGTTTTGAACAAAGGTATTTTACATCTGTTCATAATAAAAAAAAAAATATGCATTTCCTTTAATTGCACAGAACTGTCTATCTTTAATCTTCCAGGTATGTTCGTGACCCTCGGGCTAATTTTGAACAGTCTGTAAGTGTCCTGAGGCATGCAAAACATATCCATCCAGACATTGTAACAAAAACCTCCATCATGCTGGGTTTAGGAGAGACAGATGAGCAAGTGTATGAGACAATGACAGGTATGAGATAAATATTGTTATATGTACAGGTAGTAATAGACACGCCCTTGACTCTGTAGCAATTCAAGTGTTTCTAGCCTACTGCAAGAGGATTTTAAAGTGGATGTAAACCCACCAGTCACCCAGTATAAACTAATGGCACAGTATTAATGTGTATGTATTAGGGTTGTCCCGATACCACTTTTTTAAGACCGAGTACAAGTACTGATACTTTTTTCAAGTACTCACCAATACCGATTACCGATACTTTTTTTTAATATCATTTGACTGATGGGCACTGATAGGTGGCACTGACTGATGGCTAGCACTGACTGATGGGCACTGATAGGTGGCACTGACTGATGGCTAGCACTGACTGATGGGCACTGACAGGTGGCTGGCACTGATAGGTGACACTGACAGACGGCTTTTATGGGCACTGATAGGTGGCACTGATAGACGGCACTTATGGGCACTGATAGACGGCACTTATGGGCACTGATAGGTGGCACTGATAGACAGCACTTATGGGCACTGATAGGTGGCACTGATAGATGGCTGGCACTAAAATGCAGCAATAAATGACACGAGGAAAGGATTTATTTTTGAAATGCTGTGCTGTGACGACCATCTTGGTACACCCTGCCGCAGTAAGCAGCAGCAGACATCTTGTTACACCCAGCTCGAACTATATGGGCTGGGTGTGACAAGAAGTCTTCTGCTAGCTTACTACAGCCGAGTGCAGGGTGTACCAAGATGGGCGTCGGGATGTTCAGCCGCCAACGGCTCTCTCTTTTGTCTCTCTCTTTTGTCTCTCTCTTTGATGTCTCTTTCTCTCTGATCGCTCTCTCTCGTATGTGTCTCTCTCTCCCTGATCTCTCTCTGTAGTTTTGTACCTGGATCTCCAGAGGAGATAGGAAAGTGAAAGTTAACTCAGCTTCAATTCCTCTCCTATTCCTGAGTTTTGAGTAACATCCAGTCAAAACTCAGGAGAGGCAGCACATGACTTCAGCATGCCCAATCATGCTGAGGTGTGGAGCAACCAATCCTGGGAGAGCTGGAGAAAAAAGGAGGAGGGATGTGAAGCTGGAATCTAGACACTCTCTGCTCTCATACTGTGCAGGAGATAAAGAAATCAGATGTCAGTCACAGCAATGGGGGATGTGGCGACACAAACTTATGTGTGTCGTTTTTTTATCCTACTACAAAAAGACAAGAGGATTGCTCAGTGCTAGATTAATAGCCTGTACACACAATCCGAAAATCGAACGACAGACCTTCCTTTTTTTTTTTTTTTTTTTGCATGCTAGTCGCATATCGAAAATAGAGAGGTTACTCAATGTACGAAAACTCTCGTACAACAGAGTAAAAAATTGGAGGTGATATCACGTGTTGTAGTGTATTTCTATTGTATTTTCGTACGACAACTGTACTGATTAAACAGAAATCGTACAATCTGGTATCATACGATAAAAAATTTATGTTTGTTCGTTCGCAAAATATCGGATGAACTGTCATAATTGGCTCTCATAAAGCTCTGTACTAATAATCTGATTATCGTACGATCGCTTCAAAAGCGGCATTTTTCATCCGCTTTTCGGATCATGTGTACAGGCCATAACTCTTCGTGGCAAGACTGGGCACAGATGACTTGACATCCTCTACTGTACAGATTATTAGTACAGAGCTTTATGAGAGCCAATTATGACAGTTCATCCGATATTTTGCGAACGAACAAACATAAATTTTTTATCGTATGATACCAGATTGTACGATTTCCGTTTAATCAGTACAGTTGTCGTACGAAAATACAATAGAAATACACTACAACACGTGATATCACCTCCAATTTTTTACTCTGTTGTACGAGAGTTTTCGTACATTGAGTAACCTCTCTATTTTCGATATGCATTTTCGACAAAAAAAAAGGAAGGTCTGTCGTTCGATTTTCGGATTGTGTGTACAGGTAGAAGTCTTCATTAAAAAAAAATGTTTTCAGGTTTACATCCACTTTAAGTGAAATCCTAGCTTTGTTTAGATGCTGCAATGAAGAGAGCAGCTAGTAGGTGTCTCCTCTCCTACATTGACATCAGCAGTTTTTTGTGCTGCATAGTTTAACATTTTAAACCAAAGACTAAAGCTGGCTATGCCCTTTTAGTTTTAGTTTTTTGTTCAGCCAGTGGGCCGAACGAAAAAAAAAATGAGCTGAATCCTCCATCCACACAAACGGGTGGATGAAGGAATCCCCCCTCCCTCCCTATTAATGACTGCTAGGCTGCAATATATCAAAATGTTGTGCTTGTCTTTAATTATATTAAATTATATAGAAGTGATTCTTCCTCTGGAAATAGAAAGAAAGCAGTTGTCACTTTTCTCATATGTACATTTACATCAGTATACAAATTCCCTCTTTTTTAGCTCTCCGAGAAGCAGATGTGGACTGTCTGACCCTTGGGCAGTATATGCAACCAACTAAACGTCATCTAAAGGTAATAAATCACTTCTGAGATAAATAAACATAGTGTTTTGCTACCTTAGGCCCCTTTAACGCTGGATTGCGGCAAAACTGCCAGTAAAACACTGAGCGTTTTTGCGGCACTTTTGAAGCATTTGCAGTGAGGTTTTTAAAGGACACGTGACTCTAAAACTGCACGAAAAATGCTGTGGAGCATTTTTGAGGCACTTCCCATTCATTTCAATGGAGAGGAGCATTTTTGGTGTGGTTTTTTTTAGCTAATCAGTAATAAACTAGAAACAATCAGCGCAGACTGTAATATGAGAAAAAATGCAAGCTGAACACTATCAGGATTCACCAACCTAGATATCAAACTATAAAACAATACTAGTGCAGCGCAAATAATAATAAGAAGAAAAGTCCTTGTGAGCACACAAATAATCAATTCCTCTTGGCAAAGGGAGGCTGATCCTTTTCCATAAGGCACCAATAATCGCCACTTCAATCATAAGAATGCGCTTACTGGAAAAGGTGGACCTCTTAATTACAGGAGGTCATACGAGCCTGGATTCCATATGGACTGAATAAATGCTGTACAGCTTTACTGGATCTCGTCTGTGATCACCAACAGTCAGCTTTCCCGGGTAGAGGCACATACACCATCAGTGTGGGTTAACATGTAGCAGTCCCAAAAAATAAAAGAAGGGTTCTAAGTGTATTCCGTATAGAAAGATTTATTCAGTAAAAATAATATAAAGGCACTGCTGTGTGCTAGGTGCTAAACGGCGCAGCATAATAGATAAAAATTTACAAGCTAAAACCAGTCTGTTCGAGTCCAAACAGCTGTGAGATGGCAGCGGGTGACGTTAGAAGCAAGGCTCCGCCCCCGTACGCTGTGTTACGTTCACAAGGACTTCGTCATCGAGGGTGATGCTGACGAAGTCCTGTGGACGTAACGCCGCGTACGGGGGCGGAGCCTTGCTTCTAACGTCACCCGCTGCCATCTCACAGCTGTTCGAACGCAAACAGACTGGTTTTAGCTTGTAAATTTGTATCTATTATGCTGCGCCGTTTAGCACCTAGCACACAGCAGTGCCTTTATATTATTTTTACTGAATAAATCTTTCTATACGGAATACACTTAGAACCCTTTTTTTATTTTTTGGGACTGCTACATGTTAACCCGCACTGACGGTGTATGTGCCTCTACCCGGGGAAGCTGACTGTTGGTGATCACAGACGAGATCCAGTAAAGCTGTACAGCATTTATTCAGTCCATATGGAATCCAGGCTCGTATGACCTCCTGTAATTAAGAGGTCCACCTTTTCCGGTTAGCGCATTCTTATGATTGAAGTGGCGATTATTGGTGCCTTATGGAAAAGGATCAGCCTCCCTTTGCCAAGAGGAATTGATTATTTGTGTGTTCACAAGGACTTTTCTTATTATTATTATTTGCGCTGCACTAGTATTGTTTTATGGGTTTTTTTAGCTCCCCAAACATGCTCCAAAGATGCTGCAAGCAGGATGTTTTTCACCGCACTGCAAGAGAACCGCCCCAGTGTAAAAGAATTCATTGATTTTAAAGGGAAGCATTTTTCTTGAGCTTTTCAGGTCCTTTTTTATCTTTTTTACTTACACAATAGCGCTTGAAAAACTCCTCCGTGTGAAAGGGACCTAAATTAATATTCCTGCATTAAAAGTTACTGAGAGCCTCTACATGTAAGTTTAAAATGTATTTACACTTTTGCAGCCTATTGGGATAACACCTACTTTATATTTGTTACATTATCCCATTCACATAGTATAACTTAAAACATTAAAAATGCTGTCTACCTTTTTTAGGCTCCATGCACACCAGGCTTAAAAAAAATTCTAGTTCCCTTGGCAGAAAAAAAACGCTTACCGTATGTAGAGCGTTATTTGTACAAAGTTTAGGAGAGTTTTGCATTTTTCTGCCAGAAAACTCCAACCAGAAATGCAAACCAGAAGGTTTTTTTTTCCGGCCTCTAAACGTTGAGTTCAAAATATGCCTGTAATCGTCCTAATGTGCATGGACACATAGGATAACATTGAGCTGCTTCTACAGGCAGAACACAAAACACCTGTAGAAGACACGATTTTTAAGCCAGTGTGCATGGAGCCTAAAAATGCTATTTTGAGAACTCCAGGACTGGATAATCTTATCTTCTGGCAGATCTCATTATCAGTTGTATGTGTGAATGGAAACACGTAACAAACATATATTGGCGTTGAATGATTGTAAGGTATTGAGAGTAAAATAAATGTAAATGTCCTGATTTTCACTTACTGCATAGCCTTGGCAGGTGAAAGATGGAAACTTGATTGCTATTTCTATGTCATCTGCAGGTTGAAGAATATGTCACTCCTGAAAAGTTTAAATATTGGGAGGAAGTAGGCAACAAATTAGGATTCCTTTATACAGCTAGTGGACCTCTGGTTCGGTCATCCTTTAAAGCAGGTATGTCCAGCAGTGCTGTTGGAGTGATCACATGTGCCTCATTTTTATTCTGATCCCTGCTGAATCAGGCAATGTTGATCTGTGGGTGGCCTTTCAATTAAAAAATTGACTGAGCTGGGTAGAAACTTATTGGACAATCTGATAGGATGGAGTCTCTGTTAGAGTATTCAGGCAGATGCTGATGCTCTATCCTCCCCTTGTGGTGGTAGAAAATATTGATTTTGAATGTGAGAAATCGAAGATCAACAACTCAATTATCAACCCGTCCCCACACGCCAAGGTTCTAGACTTTGAACCCTTTTGGCCCCACATCCAATCACTGTCCAAATCTTGCTGCCTCAATATATGCAAAATCTACAAAATACGCCCCTTCTTAACCAAGGACACCACAAAGCTCCTAATTCACTCCCTGGTCATCTCCCACCTGGACTACTGAAACTCCCATCTCATTGGATTACCTTTACATAGGCTATCCCCCCTTCAGTCCACCATAAATGCTGCTGCCATATTCATCCACCTTACCAACCACTCAGTGTCTGCTACTCCTCTCTGCCAATCCCTCCACTGGCTTCTGCTCACCCAACAAATTAAAGTATAGCTAAAGGCAAAACTTTTTTTGAATTTTGGACAGAATGGAGATGAATTAGAACACCTGTCAGCTTTTATTCCTACCTGTGTCCCTGTTAAGGACATTCGCTCTCTCTATTTGTCCTGTTTGTTATCATTGAAAGTAAAAGAAAATCACAAATTTTGGGTTGTCCCCAGAAAAGTAATAGCAGGGAAATCTTACAATTGGGTCACTAGTTCTGGTGACCTGGGGGTCCCCCTTAATTTGCAGAGGTTTCCTCTCACTCCCTCACTTAATGGAGGAGTTATAACCCTCCATTAGTCTATCCAAAATGAAAAAAAAAAGTTTTGCCTATAATTCTACTTTAAATTCAACATACTAACAACAACTTAAAAAGCCATCCACAACTCTGCCCCCAGCTACATCCCTAACCTTGTCTCAAAACAACAACCTAATTGTTGTCTTCATTTCTCATAAGACCTTCTGCTCTCTAGCTTCCTTGCCACCTCCTCCCATGCTCTCCTCCAGGACTTCTCCAGAGCCTCTCCCATCTTCTGGAATGCCCTACTGCAATCTGTGCAACTATCTCCTACTCTGTCCACTTTTAGACAATCCCTGAAAACTCACCTTTACGGAAAAGCCTATCCTGCCCCCACCTAACAACTGTATATTTATTTTCTCCATCAGCACATCCCCCACATTTATTACCTTTTGTATCTCTTGACCCTCCCTCTTAGATTGTAAGCTCTAACGAACAGGGTTCTCTGATTCCTACTTTATTAAATTATATTGTAACTGTACTGTCTGCCCTCATGTTGTAAGGCATTGCACAAACTGTTGCTACTATGTAAAAGACCTTATGCACACAGGGTGTCCGTTTAGCCCTCTGAATGCCAGAACTCCTTGGAGAAAATTGCTTTAAAAAATGTGCTCAAAGCTGCATATTGCACACGTGTTTAGGGCCTATCAAGTGCTTGAGCGTTAATGGATTCCATTGACATATTAATTTATTCTGCCTATTAGAATGCATGCCATTAGAACGCTCAATTGCGCCTGACACATCTAGAGGTTAATTATGTTTAACGTACCTGTAAATTCCATGGCCCTCCAGCTGTTCAGGAACTACAATTCCTATCATGCCTCTGGTAGTCATGTCCGTGACTGTCAGAGTTTTACAATGCCTCATGGGACATGCAGTTCTGCAACAGCTGGAGGGTGGTACTTTGGAGATCCCTGTCCTACAGTAAAGTACATGATACAGGCCCCTCTTCTCTGGGATCTCCTTACTGCTTCCTAAAAAATGGAAGATTCATAGGGTGGGAGTGTTTTTTTTTTTTTGGAAACACTGGGTAGGAAAGGGGAGGGGCAGTCCCAGCCAAGCTTTTGCTAGTGTCCAATCACTTGAAGGTAGTAGCATATAAAATATAGTCTAAGAGTCAATTCCTGTGTTCTGTACTGTACCACAAGATACAGAATTTACAGGCATGTCAAAATTCCTATTATATTACAGTTTACTAATCCTTAGATATGCTGGCTGCATTCGTTTTCTTTATTGGGTTTTTTCCTTATTTTCATCTGGTGCCATTTCTTGTACTTCTTTTGGGCGTCGGGTGTCCCGCGATTCTGTTTGCGCAATTTTACTGCAGATCGCGACAATCATGGCAAAATTCAAAGTGACGGGGATCGCCAAGGCCATCCTGCGATTTGCGGCGTTTCCGAATCAACAGAATCGCTGCGATTCTGCCCGCAAAACAAAACACCATGGTGTGAATGGAGCCTCAGAGCAGCAGCAATAGTAGCATCTAGAGGGTTGGGACAAACCATTTATCACTGACGGGTGATTACAATAATCAGCTTTTATTTATTTATGTAAAAACTCTACCCCAACAAAGAACTGTTTGTTACTGCTATAACTGCCTGTTAGCTAGAATTTGGCTTTAATTTGCTAGTCAAGGTAATCTAAATTTGCTAATGCATCTAAGGCTGCCCTCTCCATGGATTAACAATTCTTCTGTCCAAATGTGTGGAGACACCCTAAGATAGGAAGTATGTTAATGGGCGAATTACCAGGTGAAAATCATGCAGCCATGACATTAAAGGATTGGTGAGCTGAAATATATTACATTTTTGCTTTTGGGTTTAAAGTGTTACTAAACCCACAGCAGTACAATCAGACTGTATATCCAGTAAAGCATGCTTGTTATACTCACTGTGGAACCTAAGGGGTTAATCCTCTGCATTGTGTAAAAAAGGCTGTTTGATCCTGTATGCACAGATCCTCCCCTTTTTGCATTGCCCCCAAAACATGTCCGGATAAGACAGAGTTAGTATAGTCAGTCTGCACATGCTCAGTTTGGGATGTATTGCTAGAGAGTTTTTTTTCTTGGGAGAGTGCATGTCATCAGCACAGGGCCAATCAGCACTGTACAGACAGAGGGTCAGGGGTCCTGCATCCTCATAGGACAGCCAGTGCAGTATGAAAACTCCTCCTACAAGCTTTAACTGGACACTGATTAAAAGTCACAAGACTGCTATATACTGCTGATGAGAAAAGGTATTTAGCAGTTTATATTTACTAAAATAATTGCATTTCCATGTTCTGTGTACTGTGGGAGACCAGATATAGTGAATGCAGGGTCCTGGGTTTAGTAACACTTTAATACCGCTGTAAGCTGGAGGACCTTGTATTTTTATGACAGTGGGAAGGGAAATGCTGTATCACAAACTAACCTTTATTTTATTTATTAGGTGAATTCTTTTTGAAGAATTTAGTGGAGAAAAGGAAGACAAAAGTTGCTTAAAAGATAGTTTTTTTTTTTTTTTTGTGTATAAACTGGTGGACTCAACAACTAGAATCGTGATGTAGGAACGATGACATGTGGGAAAAAATTAGAAGGCCGAGGAGAATGAATATGATGGATGTACATCTTATCCGGCAAGGGATTTGTGATGGTTTTCATTGCTCTTACAGCTCTTCCGCCCAAATGCCTTCAAACCTGTCTGCAACATTTCTTCAAACATATGCAATAAATTGAGCACAATGCTTGTAAAATGCCCTGCTTTAAACAACCGTCCAGCTGATCAGAGGAAGTTAGTGCAGTACTACTGCTGACCACTGGGGGGATACACAAGACCAGATATGTGTAAAATGCATTTCCCAGAGTAAATGCACACAGTCATTATCTGAATATGTCTTTGTAAACCCTCCCTTCTTCTGTAATCTGGTGTTATGCATACATGGACTGTGAACTCTCATGCAGAATCAAGTACTACATTTTTAATGGAAACGCTGGAAGTGTGTTATAATTATGGGAATCATTCAGTAGCCTCAAGCAAGAATCTCGCAACTGGGAGCAATTTTGACAGTTTGTATGATACATACTGCCTTGTTCCATATGTGGTGCACAGACAGTACTGCTTTTGCTATACAGTCTCTGCAGTCAAGTGAGTCTAGTCCCAGAGTCATTATAGAGATCTCCAGCCTGGATCCACCCAGAACTTTAGAAAATATAAAACAGATGATATTTTACAATTAATGGACTTAAGGTCACCATGTGGCCAGTCTCTGTACAGGAATTACATGCCCAAGTAGCAGCTGATGCATATTTGTAATTTCTCAACAGCAGGAGAGCTGCAAGTAAATAATTTCCTTTAGGTATATGGTGTGAACATATTCTCTGTGGCAAAGTATTTTTGCAACTGACAAGGTGTTATATAATATAGAACATTGAATCGACAAATATATATAAATAAAAAAAAATGTTTATGCATCCTAAATGTTCTGTATTTTTTTTATTTTATACCAGTTAAATGATAAGTTTACCTTTTTAAAAAAAAAAATAAATGTAAATTTTCTTTTGCAGGTAAAAAAATATTTAGTAATGCATTTACTAATTTTTTTTTTTTTTAGGAGCCTGGAAAGCATTGTACCAGCAATCAGCAGATCGCTGGTGCCATGCAGGTCTCCTGCAGACTGTCAGTGTAAACTGTCTACCCGTACATCATATGGGCAGGCAGGTTCACGCTGACAGGAAGCATCAATGAACTGCCAGAACGCTCAACCACGCAGTGGTAGTTCATTGAGAACTACAAGCCGTCAGCCACAAAGGATATTGGTTCTTGTAGTTCATTCATTTACAGAACTCTGTGTGTGAATGATGCGGCCGTATGGGCAGAACCTCGCATGGCCACACTCTTTTCAAAAAGTAACAGCTAGTATGGGGAACTTCCCCCCGTACTGCTGTCACAGGGAGAGGGGGCATCGGGGTGCGGCTGCAGCAGTGGGAACATGTTACACCCTAAAAATAGGTGAAACGTAACATGTTAACAAGCTACAGAAAAAAAAATGTCTTAACTGTACAGTACAGGACAGTCTTTCTTAGACCATGGATTATATGCTGGCTACCTTCATGTGATTGGACAAAAAAATATTGTTAAGGCTGCCCCTAGAGCATACCAATATAGCCTTACTCACTCTGTGAGGCTCCATTTTCTCCATAGGTGATGGACCCATTATCCGAACCATTGGTTCTTTTTTTTTCATCCGAAGCGTCTAACACCTGACTTATTACATTGAGCTACCTAACAGTTTCCAGATTGGTTACCTTTGTTGTGTATCTTGGGAAGATTGTTTGCTTCGGGCTCTGGAGTTTGTGTTTGGTGCTTACCTTGGCACATAGTGTAACGTGAAGTTAGCTGCAGGTTACTATACCATTTCAGCACAGTGGTCCACATGGTTCGCAGACCCTGAAGACCCCTCTTGAAGGCGTATGCCCACCATGTCAGTCAAAGCATGGACCTAGAATAGGCCCAGAATCATGGATAAGGTAAGAGTAAATGTTTCTTATGGTTTTATTAACTTTTTACAGGCATCATAAACACAATTTGCAGTGCATAGCACCCTATGCATTTTGTTGGGCAGTTAATCACTTTATTGTGGTAACCACTGCCATTTTGTCTCTAACGATTCTCTGTGCAATCATGTTTGAATTTGATGCCTCCTAGATGACGCGTTCCTGTCCGCCTGTTCCCACCAAGAATGCACACAGTAGGTTGCTGGAACAGAAATTTGGGCAGAATTTTGGTTATAGCGGCTCCTTCCCCAGACAGGCAAAGCCCCTCCATTCCCCGCCATCTAAAAAACATGGGTACCCCACTAGGGAACAGGCACTTGGGCAGCACCTGGGTTATACCATCTCATTCCCCAGACAGGCAAAACCCCCCATTCTGCCCCCCTAAACCATGAGTACCCCACTGGGGATCCCCTCACTAGAAATGGCACAAGGGGGTTTGGACTAAAGGCCAGAACAACATGGGTTCTGCTGCTGACCTACTGGAAACCCAGAATACCGCTCAGGGTCATAGCTATTCTCTTATCCTGGAGCAATGTCTTAAAATTGACACAGCTCCTCTGATCTGACTGCAGCTTCCTCCCATGCACGCACCATGCAGACAGTCTGACAAAAGCAGATTTCTCTGCCACTAAGGGGTTGATTTACTAAAACAAATGTTTTACAAGGAATTCAGATATAGGTTGATTTACTAAAACGGGAGAGTGCAAAATCTGGTGCAGCTGTGCATAGAAACCAATCAGCTTCCAGGTTTTTTTTTTTTTGGTCAAAGCTTAATTGAACAAGCTGAAGTTAGAAGCTGATTGGCTACCATGCACGGCTGCACCAGATTTTGCACTCTCCCGTTTTAGTAAATCAACCTATATCTGAATTCCTTGTAAATGTTTGTCACTTCAAAGGTCAGAAATAATACACATCCTCTATTCCCCCACACCTATTCAGAAATCAGAAGCAGAACCTTCTTTACTTGAAGGTATTATGATATTATTGAGGGCAGCGCTTTTGTAAAAGAGATAGCAGAGGGTTTTATTCCATGAGGTTCAAGCTATGTCTTTGTGCCAAATAGCTTCCTGGAGCAGAGAGGTAACAGTCAGTCATCGCTCTCTGCTCTGCCCCCTGGAGCGCTAGGCTGAAGAGGGGGCTGGTACAGCTGCCTTCAGCTTTTAGCCCCTTGCTGAGAGCCAGAGCCAGCTGTCAACCAGGCAGCTGGGTGGGGTCTAAAATGTTTTTTGCTGAGATTTTTCCTAATGGATCATTCTATCTCAGTTCTCAATAAACAGTTCTTTTGAGGATGTTCTTTTATATAAGGATTCTGTTAATAGTTTTGAAGCCCTTTAAACCAGAACTTCATCCTAAAAAGGGAAGATCTGCTTTATGCCCTCTTCCAACACTTTTAGACCCTTTTTTGGAGGAGGTACCTTATTTTGTATCCCACTTCCTGTAGATCGCCTAGGCCAGGGATCCTCAAACTACGGCCCTCCAGCTGTTGCAGAACTACACATCCCATGAGGCATTGTAAAACTCTGACATTCACAGACATGACTAGGCATGATGGGAATTGTAGTTCCTGAACACCTGGAGGGCCGCAGTTTGAAGACCCCTGGCCTAGGCAATTCCACCTGAAGTTCAGCCCCCCATTGCCCACAGCCTCCTGAGACATGGCACAGGTCCCAAGAGGCTGCGGGACCATTCACACAGCAAAGTGCAGCTTGAGCATGCTTGTCGTGAAGCCACCACAGTCAGATTCTCACACTAAACATGTTGCTGCTAGGGCCTTAAAGACCAGTAAAGAACCAGTGCTGGCGAGGACAGCACTGGATCCTTGGACAGGTAAGTGTCCTTTTATTAAAAGTCGGCAGCTACAGTATTTGAAGATGTAAAAATATATCCTCTACACTGTGATAATAATAATGTATAAAATAAATAATGAAAAATAGGGGAAGGGGACAGGTCAGCACGCTTAGCAGATCAGCTGTTAGGAATGAACAGCATACCATCCCGTTACTGGCCGGTTTCAACCATTCGTTTTTTGCTTGATGTAAAATGGCGCAATGAAGCGCCTGGATATTGTGAGTACCCTGTGTAGGACCTGTTTATTTTTGGTTCAATAAATTGCATAAACATACTACACTATGAGATCCTTTGTTCATTGATTTACTGAGGCACATTGGCGATTGATCCAGGATCCCGGATGCACTGTTGAACCCCGTAGTGGTTCCAAACCGTGTATTGACCAAGCTTAACAGCAAGGTCACACACCTTAAAGTGGATGTAAACCCAATGTCATCCTTTCTAAACTACTACCATAGGGGTTATCTATAAGGATATACATGCCTCCTGCATGTATCTTTACCAGTCAAATGTCTCCCCTCTGTCTGTTATGAGACCCAAAAAATTCAAGTTAGACTTACCGGTAACTTGTTTTCCTTGAGTCTTTCAGGACAGCACTTGAGAGAGTGACTCCTCCCCTTGCCAACAGGAAACACCTCTTCCACCAAACTTTAAAAGGAGGCTCCGTTCCACACATTGTCAGTAGTAGTAGAGAACCTCCGGCCCCAAACTGGAACACATAATCGAGATATGATTAGTCACAGTATATATATGTAAAAACAATAGGACGGGATGCTGCTGTCCTGAAAGACTCAAGGAAAACAAGTTACCGGTAAGTCTAACTTGAATTTTCCCTTATCGTCTTTCAGGACAGCACTTGAGAGGATAATAGAGACTTACCCCCCTAGGGAGGGACCACAGCCTGCAGAACCTTTCTGCCAAAAGCCTGATCACCTGCTGATAGGAGATCCAGTCTGTAATGCCGGACAAACGTTAAGTAGCTTGACCACGTAGCCGCCTTACAAATCTGATCTGGGGTGGCACCAGCTCTTTCTGCCCATGTAGTGGCCTGCACTCTTGTTGAATGAGCCCTAATTCCCAGCGGGGAAGATAAACCCATTTGAGAATAGGCTACAGAAATAGCTGTCTTAAGCCATCTAGCCAATGATGCTTTTGATGCTTGTTGGCCTTTCTTGTTTCCAGAAAAAAAAACAAATAATGAATCTGAAACTCTAAACCCTCCTGTTACTTCCAAATACTGTAATAGGATACGTCTTACGTCTAAATTGTGAAACTGCTCTTCCTTTGCACCCGAAGGGTTAGCAGAAAAGGTTGGTAGAGTAATCTCTTGAGACCTGTTACTAAAGCTTGCCACTTTTGACAAAAACCCCGGATCTACTTTAAGGACAACTCTATCAGGAAAAACTGACAAAAAAGGCTCTTTTACTGATAGGGCGTGCAGTTCACTAATCCTTCTTGCTGAAGTAATTGCGACCAGAAAAATAGTCTTCAAAGTTAAATTCTTTAGGGATATGGCCTGTAAAGGCTCAAAAGGTTCTTTTGCCAGAGCCTGCAGAACCACCGAGAGATCCCAATTTGGGAAATGCTTCACCGGTACCGGTCTCGACCTGGAAAGTGCTTTGAAAAATCTCATGATCAGAGTTTCTGAAGATAAGGATCTCTCCAGATAAACCCCCAAGGCAGCCACCTGCACCTTAAGAGTGCTGACCGCCAGATTCTTGTCTGCACCTTTTTGCAAAAATTCCAGCACTGAAACTAGGTCTTTAACCCCCCTATGTTCGGAATGACAGAAAGAAACATAGACTTTCCATACTTTGGCGTAAATATCCCTGGTTACCTTTTTCCTACTGGAAAGCAACGTAGCAGTTAAACGTTCTGAAAAGCCTTTGCTTCTCATTAATTGCTCCTCAGATACCAGGCAGTGAGCTTTAACCTGTCTACCCCTGGATGAAGCACTGGCCCCTGAATCAACAGATCCTGACTGAGCGGGAGATGCCAACATGGTTTGATTGCCAACTGCAGAATCGTGGAAAACCAAGCTCTCTTTGGCCAATATGGAGTAATCAAAATGATTGATACTCTCTCTTTCAGTATTTTCCTCAACACTAGAGGGATTAATCGAAATGGAGGAAAAGCATACCCTAGGTGAAAATCCCACGGATGTGCCAGAGCATCTATCCCCTGAGAGCAAATGTCTCTCTGAAGGGAGAAAAAATTTGGGAGCTGCGTGTTTTATTTTGAAGCAAACAGATCTACCTGCGGAAGGCCCCAAACACTGGTGATTAATGCAAACACCTTCCTGTTCAGACTCCGCTCTGATTCCTGAACTTTTTGTCGGCTCAGATAATCCGCTACTTCGTTCAATGTGCCTTTTAGATGGACTGCGGATAGAGATAGTAAGTGGTTCTCCGCCCACTCCAGAATCTCTACCGACAGTAAGTGAAGGGCCCTGCTTCTTGTGCCTCCCTGTTTGTTCAGGTAGGCTATGGCCGTGGCATTGTCCGACAAAATCTGGACATGGCAACCTATGAGGTTTTGAGAGAAGAAAGCTAATGCTAGGGCAACTGCCTTCAGCTCTCTCCAATTTGAGGGTCTTTGGGCCTCGAACTGGGACCATGTTCCCTGCGCTAAGGCTTGACCCATGTGGGCCCCCCATCCCTGCAAACTGGCGTCTGTTGTGACCACTTTCCCGGTCGGAAAAGACCAAAGAAGACCTCTTTGCAGTACCACCTGACTTTTCCACCACCAAAGTGAACGTTTGACTCTGGTGGGAATCTTTACTTTTGTATCCAAACTCTCCGTCCTGTGGTTCCATGTCCTTAGAAGGAACCTCTGGAGGGTCCTGAAATGCAGCCTTGCCCATTGGATGGCTGGCATTGAAGAGGTTAATGTCCCCAGAGCCGACATAACCTTTCGGACTGAAATCAGTTGATTTGTTTGTAGTGCCGTTATTACCCTTTGGACCTTGATCTTTTTCTCTTCTGGGAGAAAAATCTTTTGCTCCACTGAATCTATCAAATAACCCAGAAACAGTACTTGCTGAGCTGGGATGAAATTTGATTTTTGAACATTCACTATCCACCCTAGTGACTCCGGATGACTGCGGGATTTGTTCAAATCCTCCTGCAACTTTTCCCTGGATGGGGCAAAAAAGAGGAGGTCGTCCAGATATGGAATTACCGCAATCCCCTGGAGTCGAAGAGGGGCGAGAGCTTCCGCCATTATCTACGTAAAAAATACGAGGAGCTGACGACAGGCCGAAGGGAAGGGCCCTGAACTGAAGATGTATAATCTCCTTGCCCATATTCACCGCAAACCTCAGGAACTTCTGGGACTGAGGTGCTACAGGAATATGAAGATAAGCATCCCTCAGATCGATTGATGCCATAAAACAATCTTTTGTCAGAATGTTTCTGACCGTGAAAATTGAGTCCATACAAAACTTTTTGTATAGGACTGACTTGTTCAGGGGTTTTAGGTTGAGGATAAGACGGAAGTTTCCGGATGGTTTTCTTATCAGAAAGATGTGTGAATAGAAACCCTGACCCTGTTCTTCTGGGGATACTGGTATCACTACCCTCTGGTGCCTCAGATCCTTTAAAAGGTTCTTCATGGCCAGAGCCTTTGTTAGATCCCTTGGTAGGTTTGTTACAAAGAATCTTTCTGGCGGGCGATCCGAAAACTCTATCCTGTAACCTTGGGACAGCATGTCCAAAATATATAGACTTTCTGTCATGCTGGCCCAAAGGGGAAGGAAACTTTGAAGCCTTCCCCCCACTGGTACGCACAAGTCATTGTGCTTTACCGGAGGCTGCAGGAGGATGGAAAAGGACATTTCCTTTGCCTTTACCCTTCTGCGATGCCCAATTTTTTCTTTTCTCCTGGGGTTTGGTTTGTTCTTGAGCCCTTTGGGAACGAAAAAACCGTTTAACTGGCTGCTTTTTCTTTTTGATGGGAAAAGACTTCTTTTTATCAGCAGTTCTATCTAGAACCGCATCTAAATCAGGTCCAAAAAGCAAGTCACCCAGGAACGGTATCCCACACAGCTTGTTTTTGGATGCCGCCAAGTTTTCAACCACAGAGCCCTTCTGGCTGAGTTGGCTAGGGCAGCAGATCTAGCTGTCATTTTAATTGATTCCGCTGAAGCATCAGATATAAATGCGACAGCGGCAGACAGAGTTGAAAATGAATCCAAAATTTCTTGTTTTGGTGAGTCTGCTGAGATATGGGCCTTAAGTTGCTCTAACCAGAACTCCATATTTCTGGATACCACTGTAGTTGCCATAGTAGGTTTAAGATTTCCCATGATGGATTGCCAAGCCCTCTTTAGTAGCTGGTCCATCCTTTTATCCATGGGATCTCTCAACACCCCCATGTCCTCGAATGCCAAATCTGTAGACCTCGAGACATGGGAAAACGCGGCATCTAGTTTGGCGTTTTTGTTCCAAACCGCCGCTGGATCATCATCAAAAGGGAAACGCCTTTTTAAGGCTTTGGGAAAGAAAGGCTTTCTCTCTGGCTCTGCCCACTCTTTCTTAAAAGCTTCAGAAATAACAGAGTGTACTGGGAAATTGCGATTTTTGTGCTCGCTAAGCCCTGCATACATTTTATCATGCAGAGATAACTCCTTTCTTTCCTCCTCCAGACCCAGTGTGGTATAGATTGCTTTTAACAGGCCATCTACCTGTTCTAAAGACAATTTAAATCTTGAAGGTAAATTTTCTCCTTCCTCACCCTCATCAGAATCCTCAGATTGAGAGGGGGAATGTCCCTCTGGGGTAGGAGATGCCTCAGTCTCCATCGCCGGGACTATAAGTGAGCCTTGGGAGGACTGTGAGGTAGTAGGCTGACTCAGGGATGGGTTTGCTAGGGAAGAGCGAAATGATTGAATAGTCGCATCAAGTTCCTTTTTAACCGATGCAATCAAGTCGCTGCAAGCGGAAGAAGCTTCTTCTTTAACTAGCAAATCAATACAAGCTTGACATAACGTCTTCTTCCATCCTTCAGGTAGCTTGGATTTACATGAAGGACATTTTCTTTTTGCCACTGGATCAGAGCTCTTGGCCTGCCATGAGACAAAAGAAGAAACCATCCCAGTGAGACAACCTGTCCTATACCCAAGAATGCTCACCACAGGTGCACAGTAAGAGCTAACTGCTTTATGTGCCCAGACAGGCCCCTGCCACCGGGGGGGGGGGGGAGATAGAGAGAGAGAGAGACCCCACAGTACAAGGAAGACAGTATACAACTGCACCTTACCTGGGCCTTGCTGGTGCCTGTGCCTGTCCCACTCGCTGCCGCAATCGATTCCATCGAGGAGCGCTTGCTGTGTTTGTGTGGCTAAACGCCGGTTCCGGACTCCAATAGCGCCAGTGCGCCGGACCAGAACCGCTAAATAAGCACCAGCCCCGTTCCTCCCCTTTCCCTCTGCGATTTCCGGCGGAAATGACGCCGCACGCCTGTTCCGTGGGCGCCGCCCCCTCCGGATGCCTCACTTCCGGCGGATGGAGCCCCGCTGCCATCCCCAAGATGGCGGCGGTGCAATAAGCAACAGGCGGTGGACCTGAGAAAAAAATATAGTAAACGGCCACCGCCTGTCTTGCCGCCGCCTAGGAGCGATGCCTACGACAGTCGGACTCACCCTGAGCCCATATGAAGAGGGAGAGGGAGCCCAGCCAGCAGCACTTCACCTCAGCTGTGGAATGGGAGGAACAGCTCTCATGAGGTAAAAAAGTGTTTGATGGAAATCCAGGAAACCTGAGCTCCCAGGACAGCACCTGAGAGCCCTGACTTCCCACAAAGTGTTCCCTCCGGAGGAAACACAAAAACTGACAATGTGTGGAAAGGATCCTCCTTTTAAAGTTTGGTGGAAGAGGTGTTTCCTGTTGGCAAGGGGAGGAGTCACTCTCTCAAGTGCTGTCCTGAAAGACGATAAGGGAAAACTGCATATTCTGTGGGTGGGTCTGTTGTCTGGTGCTCAGTGGGTGGAGTCGTGATGTCAGTAGACTCCCCGTCCACCTCTACACTCCCCTTGTCAATATGCATTTTCTCTGTGTATTTCTAACACTGAACTTCTGCTATGATCTCTAACATCCAGTGAAAAGACAGGAAAGTAACCACATGACTTCAGCATGCCAAATCATGGTGAGGTGTGGAACAGCCAAAAAAGGAGTGGGAGGGAATTAAAAAATAATGCCTGTGTCTTAGGCTAGTGCACAAGATGTAAATCACCTGTCACTCACAGCAAGGGGGAGGATTTGACAAAGTTTTTCTTAATTTGTCAAGATTTTTCTCACTGAACAATAAAAGAGGATTGCTCAGAGATGGATTAACTCTGTGTGGCAAGACTGGGCTCAAATGATAGAAAATCTTATACCCTACAGTATGATATTAAAAAAAAAAAAAATTTCGGGTTTACATCCACTTTAAGGTGAGCCTTCATTACATGGGGGGGAGCACCTGAGTGAAAACACAGCGTCTGATTATCGCATCACTTTCACAGCATATTGAATCGCATGGAGTGTGGAGCACCTGTAATTTTGATCAATTTGAACTTTGCACTAAGCACTTTTATAATTCCAGTATTTGGATCTATTTAAATTTCCACGGACTTATTTGCTTTAAAAAAAAAATTTTATCACTATATGAATGCACATTGTCACTTTATTATTTGGCTATTAAGCACGTGTCATTTTTATATATTTTTCATACATTATTATTACCACGGCGTAGAGGATATATTTTTCCAGTTCAGAGGTTTTTTTGCTTATACCTTTGATAGCGCAGCATTTTTAATGCGATTTTAGTATTTTTACATGTTTACCAATTGCAGCTGATTCAAAGCGGATTTATTGGTTTATTATTGTTAGTGGAGGCTCACAGGACGTTCTATATAACTTTAGTATTTGAAGATGCTTTTTTATTTAGAACAGGCTGATCCTCTTTAAAAGGCCTTATTTGCTTTTGAAGATCCACCCCTGCAGATGGCAATTCCTGCTATGTCTATTTGCTAAACTATTGCTAACAAATGAATAAGACCAGGAGCCTGTCTAATGACCCTGCTCTCTTGGAACAATTGCAGCTGATGCTTTCAGCCTTAAGCAGTATTAAACCAAAAAGCAAACATTTATTATATTGCAGCTTATAAAATCTTAGATGTGATGGCTTTCTTTCCTATATTTTCATCTGGTGGTCCAGCCAGTAAAGCCTCGTACACACGGTTTGATTGTTGGAAGGGGATTATCTGTTTTAAATTCTTACCGTTAGTACGCTCCTTTTGACAATTGTTGTCCATTTTTTGGCCAACAAATGTTGGATGGCAGGCTAGTAAATTTTCAGTGGACAACGGCTCCACGTCTGATTTTCGCATGGTCAGTACACAAATCTGTCACACAAAAGTTGAAAGTACAAACACATATGCTCACCAAAACACGAAATTAGCAAAAGGGGCCCAAAAGGTGGCGCTCAAGAGCTGAAATTCCTCATAGTACGCCACTACGTTCGGGTTTGTGGCACGACAATTGTGTAACGTTAGTATGCAAAACAAGATCCTGGCACACTCCCCTTTTGACAAAAATCAGATGCTCGGTTGGCCAACAATCGTACCGTGTATGGGGCTTAAGTCTCTTGTTTTTCAACAAAACAAGCTCTCTTGCAAATGTAGCAGTTAGTTTTGGGACAAACCATTTACCACTGCCAGGGGTGTTTACAATTACCCGCTTTTAATTTATTAAATGTAAAATGTTCACACAAAAGGAAGCAATGCAAAGAAGAGGAACAGCAGGCACATATCAGAAATATGAAATGTTGGGTTTACGTATTCTTTAAATCCATAAACAGATTATTTTTTGTACAGAATTTCATGATTGTATCACGGATCTGTCATTGATTCTCTCAAGGGGAATATTTAACATCAGTAAACATACAAGATGCCTAGCTACACATTTCCATCAAACCAAAGTTTTCTGTGTTTTGCTTATGAAGCTCATCACCTCCAAAATTTGTGGCACTGCCATTCAGGCTCTTCTCTGCACCTCGAGTGTTCACAAAAGTGTTTGCCCTGCTTTTGATTCTTCTAAAATCCTGGAGCATTCATATCACAGGTTACCCAGAAGACCCCCTGCTGAAAGGCTGCTCAGCCAGGACATTGCCAAAGGACCATTTAGTTCCTATAAAACTTTTCTTGGATAATCAACTTTTCAAAGTCAGCTGTCCAGCCCGCACACTGTCTGGAGTACCTAGGTCTAATCTTGGGCCCAAGCACGAGTCCGCACCCACTTAAACTATCCCACCGGGAAGCTGTCAAAGCTGAAGGCCAATCATTGGCTGCAGAGGCATTTCCTGCCCCACAGATACACACCTCTTGCACATATGTGCTGCTGGGCAGGGAATGCCTCCGTCTCCTATCATTAGCTGTCAGCTTTGATAGCTTCCTGACAGGCTAGTTCAGGTGGGTTTGGACTTGTGTCCAAATATGCCTGAGCTCATCACTGCTTAGGAGACGATTGCTTTCCGAAGGTCCAACTTTCAGCTTAATATGGCACCCCTCTATTTGCTTTTATATGAGGGATCTGGACCTCATGGTGGCCGTCAAGGTAGTTCCATTTGCCAAGTTTCACTCCAGACCTCATCAATCTAACATACTCAAGACATGGAATAAACAAATCCAATCCCTGGAGCATCCAATGCTTTGATCCAGCCAAAGATCTCCCTGGCTTGGTGGATTATCAATTCTGGTCTGGACATGGGAAAGCCATTATTTTACGACTTGTAAAAAGTTAACTAGAAGTGCAAACCTTACAGACGGGGTGGAATTTACAACTCCCTGACCATCCAGGAAACATGGTTCCTGTAGTAGTCAAAACATCCCATTAATATTCTTGGACTGGAAGCAGTCTTCTCTACAACATTGGGACCTCCCTTCAAGGTCACCCAGCCAAGAGTACTGCCTTAGCAGGGGCCTACATAAATCAAGAGGGGCACCAGAAACCTGCCTAGAAAAAAAAAAACAAACTAAAAGTAACAAGTCTATTACGCTCATGGGCAGAAACTTACACGCCAGCAATCTCTGCAGTCCGCAGTAAATGCTATAGTGATACATTGGACTTAATTCAAACTGTTTTATGCCCTTCCTCCAAGATAGATGTGGACAGGGTCCCGATGATTCATGTTGCAACAAATTGGTCCAGAGGAACATGATACTCGGACACACTGGCAGGCAAACCTTGGCCTATTTTAAGCTGACCAAGCTTACTGGCCCAAAGGCCCCCCTATTTGTCCTGTTTCTCAGTCACTGGAAAAGATTTAGCATCAAACATTGAGGGTCTTCATTGTTTGGTGCGAGGACAGATAGCTGAACCCTAGGGAATACTCCATCTACCCACATTTTGGCCTCACCGGCGACTGGCCCAGAGTTCCCTCAAGGATGGGTGTTTCTCCCTATCGATTCTTCTCTAGAAGCCTCTTGCCTCACAACCCCTAATCAAAACTTTTCTACAGGGAGTTACTCAATCTCCGAATCTCACCAGCTTAGTCACCTTAGAATCTCATTGTGGTGCTCGCGGCTCTTCACAGAAGACCTTTGAACTGATTAAACACATTCTTTTTGAAGGAAACAGTGTAAGGCAGAGTCTAACAAAGTAAGTAGTATACCATTCAAGGCCCTGCATGCATCAGAAAACAAACAAAAAAAAAAACAAAAAAAAAAACAAAAAAAAAAAAAAAAGTCCGGAAGGCCTCACTCTGATGAAATCACATTATTTAATCCATGTAATAAAACGCTAACGTGTTTCACACCTCTCCTGGTGCTTAATCATAGCTAAAATAAGCTAGAACTTTGGTATATATACACCCACATAAACATATGCAAATTACTCAAATACAATTGACCTTAAAAATCAAGATAACCCATCTGCAGCAGACAAATGCAAAATGTAGGTAATTGATCAGCCTGAAAGAGCAAGACTACCCATTTAACCATTTGTTGTAAAAGCCTGAAACAGATGTGTACAGATGGAATGTGTACCAGAGAAAAGAAATCCCAGAACATCATGTATTAACGGAATTAACGGAATATTGTTTCGTGTGTATATATATATATATATATATATATATATATATTACATACACACACGAAACAATATTCCGGCCACCAAAAGAGAACAGCCCATACAAAACCGTATAGTATAACATAATATAAACCTCACATCTTAAACTGCTTAATCTATAGTTGCATAATATATTGCATAGCTAGAAAACTGAGTGCAATATGCCCCTCATTCATAAAAATGGGAGACGTCCCACTCGAAGTTAAGACCTGCAGGCGGCTTTCTGGTATTTAGGCGAAAGTCCTTTCCTGTGCTGTACTTTTACCCCATTTGCTGTATGGATTGTCGTTTAATAACATGGATTAAATAAATGGTGATTTCATCGGAGTGCAGAGACCCAGGCTCTTTTCTATAAGGAAGAGTCTACATGACCGCTACAGCCTCTTTTCAAAAGACCGAGTCCTTTTGTTCTACCTGGGAGGTCCTCATGGCAGACACAACTTCCCCGCTCCACCATTGTCAGTGAATCGGACAACTCATTTCCAAGGCCCACAACCTTAGACACAAGGTTCTGCCCTTTTCCATCAGAGCCCATTCTACTAGGGCTCTTTGCCTCTCTTGGGATTTCAGCAACAAGTATCTGTATACCAGATTGCAAGGCCACCACCTGATCCTCTGTTCACATGTTTTCCCAAGTTCTACCAGGTGAATGTTCAAGCCTCAGCTGATTCAATCTGTTCCTTGGGTATTGTGTTTGGGTTTTTAACCCTTGTGTTTCTTGTGGCCTGTTGGCAGTTATATGTTGTTGCCCACCCCTTGGTTCTTATTGCTTGGGTATGTCTCATGGTCCAAAAATGCTAATCCTTTGTCCTGTAAGATTAGAAGAATTTTGACCTGTAAATTCCTGATCTTGGGAGTACAATACCCAGGTCTATCGCTTCTGTGTCTTGGTCAGTCCTTATTGCTTGCTAAAAAGGGGGAGGGAGCCTCAGAGTGAGCAGGGTAATGTGGGTACACTCCAGGAGCAGCCAAAGAACCTTTGCTGGTGTCCAGCATATAAACCATGTGCTAATATATGCACGCACACACACACACACATTTTAATATGGTTTGTCTTTATGTGCTGAAATTCAGCATATATCATACACATTAACATACAGGAGTCAAGGTTCTAATTTGTTTTTTTATTAATATTCATTACAAAAACACCTTTTGTTATGTTAGCTTACATCCTTATTCGAGGTGTCAGTGACAGAAGCATGATACAGGCTTATAAAAATATAAAAAACATTCCAAAAATAGAACAGTTTTTAAAGTATTCCTATACATATCAAAATACAAAAGACTGAAAAAAGTTGTCTGTGACACAAAAGATGGTAGGATGTATTTACAGTGCCATTCTCTTTGCCCATAGGACTGGTTATAGAGGGCAACTAACAGATGACATTCTGTACCTAAATGAAAAGACGTAAAGCATGGCTGTTTGGTCTTCAAATTTACTGCAAGGGTTTGGCAGACATAATGCCAAGCATGGCTGTAAAGGGAATTATTTACAAATAAATTATCTCATACTTAAGATAGGAATTATTAATGCAATGTACCTATATAACTGGACACAGACAAAAAGGGAATACGGCAGATAGTGTGCCCACAGACATGACATGTTTATACGATTAGAATCCACAAGCTTTATGCCGCCTCTTGGATACATTATACTCTGGGCTTCTTATGAGGGTTATCGGCAAGACTGATCTTGGGCATATCCGCTGTCGGTGTGAAAGGGATTCTCTTGGAAGCCACCTTTTTTCCAATGGTTTCTACCTGTAAGAATATACAGTAAAAATTAACATATCTTTTACGCCACTTTTAATTATGAAGTTACACCATAGGTCAAGCAAAAGAGAACAGAGATTGTACACAAGTCTTTTGAATTGCCCTGTACAAAAGATCACCAACACCCCAGCAAATGCAAGGTACATGTATGTACACACAGTATAAAAAGCCACTGCCTGTAGTCTAGGGTATATACTGCACTATATACAGTCCCATGTTTTCTATGGGTTTAAGCCTGTCACTACCCTTACACCGCATAAGCTAGGGAATTTCAAGAGACAGTCTTTGCGGTGAGGACACTTGTAACAAAAAACAAAGGACTTAAAGCGGAATTCCACCCAAGAATGGAACTACCACTTTAAAAAAGGGAGGTGACCCCCTGACAAGCCATTTGGCATGTCCTTTTTTTGGGGGGGGGGGGGGGGGGGGGGGGGGGGAGGCGCAGATACCCTCTTATTAGAGGGTCCCAGCTCCCACTTCCTCCTTGCGCACAGTGACACCGAAATGGAGATCGCCTCTCCCCCTCCTGGCAAGGCTAGCGCATGCACAGTGGGTGCCCGACTGAAGCCACGGGGCTTCTTTCCCCAGCATCGCTGGGACAGGTAAGTGTCCGCATTTTAAAAGTCAGCAGCTGCTGACTTAAATTTTTTTTTTTTTTTTCAATCTCCCTTTATGAAGTTTTCATTTAAAACAATCATAAATATCTTTACATTTAAACCAAGCAATTTACAGCATGTTGTTCTTATTTCTTTTACATAAAAGATTGTTAAAAAGTATAGTCTGTAAGCACCTTCATTCTTCAATTCATCTTATCCTACTCTTACTATACCTCTAAAAGAACACCCTTAACCCATTATCCCTAACCCACCCCCCTTTTACCTTTCTTCCCATGCTCACCTCATTCTTACAAAAAAAAAAAAAAAAAAAAAAAAAAAGTTTTTCCTTCCCTTCCCCTTCCTTATATAAATTCTAGTACCTCCCGCGATGACCGTAACTTCTCCCATTCTTTTCAATTCTCCGGTAGTTGGTTTGTTATATTCCCTTCCTCTCTAATTCGTTCCTCCATGTATTGTATTTCGTTCATCTCACATATCCAATCTGCTAAAGCTGGACTGTTTGTTTTTTTCCAGTTTTTTGCTATTATTGTTCTCGCTGCTGATGTCATATGGTGAATAATGTCTTTAATTGATTTAGGTATCAGGGACAATAAAGAAATTTCCATACTCGGGGACAAATCCACTCCTGATACCTTATGATAGATCTCATATATCTTATTCCAGAATCCTTTCACCAGATTACATCCATACCATATATGTTCCATTGTTCCCTTTTCTACTTTGCATCTCCAACATAAGTCTGCGTTTCCTTTGTTAATTAATTTTTTTTTTTTTTAAAGCAGAACTCCGCTTTAACTTGTGAGGCTCAACTTTAATAAGAAAATCATTTCTAGATAAAATTCCAGCACTACCTGTCACAGCATCAAATGTTTAACAAGATTTGATTTTGAACAGCTTTTAAAAGCTCCAGTCAACTTTAACACAGGTGTGCTGAATATAGATCTCAAGTCCATTCCAAGCAAGTACTAGCTATGTAATGAACCCCATGATCAGTATGGGAGATCTGGAACCAGCTAAAGAGTCAGCACCAATAGTTTCTATCCTCACTGGATCACTTTAATGCCGCGTACACCCCATCGGAAATGCCACCAGCAAAACTCCAATGAGAGCTTTTGGTCGGAAAATGCGACCGTGTGTATGCTCCATCGGACTTTTGCTGGCGGAATTCTAGCCGGCAAAAGTTGGAGCATGTTCTCTATTTTTCGGCTGGGAAAAGTTCCCATCTGAAAATGTGATCGTCTGTATGCAATTTGGACGCGCAAAAAATCACGCATGCTCGGAAACAATTTGACGCATGCTCAGAAGCATTGAACTTCATTTTCTTGGCTCGTCGTAGTTTTGTACGTCACCGCGTTCTTGACAGTCTAAATTTCAGAGAACTTGTGTAACCGTGTGTATGCAAGGCAAGCTTGAGCAGAATTTCGTCCAAAAAACCTTCCAAGATTTTTCCGACAGAAATTCCGCTCGTGTGTACACAGCATAAGGGCTCATGCACACTGCAGCTCAAAGTGGCTCCTACAGGCTTTTGATCCCTTATTTTTTTATGCATAGAATCTCCCCTCCAGGTTAGCCAATGTGTCCATGCACACCAGGGCTTTTTCAGGCATATGCTCCTACAGGCAGAACCGCAAAAACGTTTGTTCCAGCTTTTTGTTTATACAGTGGTTAAGAAAATACTAAGAGAGTTTGTGGGAAAAAAAAAAAAAAAAAGAAGTCAGCTATGCCCTTGTAAAAAAGGGTGGTGTTGCAAAACTTTAGATGTAATGGCTCAACATACATCAGTTCAAATAGGTGAGTCATGCTAGAGAAAGTTTATACTCTTCCTCTTACTCATATGTCCAAATTACAGAACGTCTGCATGGTTCCACCCATAGAACAGTTTGCCCGAAGAACAGAACTCCTTCCTTAGAGCAGCTATTTGCCATTTTATTCCTGGAAACACAGCCAAGGCTGGGGATCAGACCAATTTAAAAAAAAAAAAATTACAGGAATGGATCTCAAACAGATAACTAACCAGATGCATCAGGGTGGTTCCTGTATATGACTGGACTACTGATGCAAACAGGGTGGAATACGATGACCCAATATAGAACTTCATGATGAAGTTGCAACATCAGAAAACTTGACATTTTCAATCTGTTTTATTCAGATTATCGTCTGCAAATCCACTAACAGGATGGGAAAGAATCTGATCAAACCATAACACAGATCCAATATGATACTGGCAAAAATGTCTGGAGCTGCTTGGCTCTTAACTTATACTTCATTTTACGATTTGCAAGTAAAAGCCCTACCTTCTATTCCCATCTCTCATTAAGTTCTTTAGACTAAATAAAGTTCTTTAGAAACCTGTCCTTCTGAAAATCAGGAAGAAGCTCCGCTACAAACAACCAACCAGTCGAACTGGGAGGTGTTGCATTTGGCAGGGTGTAGTCATAAATGCAGGTTTCAGTAACAAAGGGAAAGGCCAGGAACGGAGGAACGGCTCACTCCAGCAAGGAGAGGATGAGTCGGCCGGCAGTGACGTCACTCGGGCCCCGTTCGTAGGAGTCGTTCGCAACTCAGATGTTCTTAAGTCGAGGACCCCCTGTACATTTAAAGGTCTTGCCGTTTTATAAGAATACAGGTTCAGGTCAAAGAAATTACAGTTAGCATGTTTTAACACTAAGGTCAATTATATAATAGTCACTCTGTACCTGAAAACCTATATTCTGTAGTTCTCCATGGAGATCATCTAGAACTCTTCTTCCATCAAATATGAATGCTGGCTTTAACATCTTAGAATGGATCCGATGGAAATCCAATTCCTAATAGAACAGAACACGTTAATTGAATCTTCTATACAACAAATAAAATATAGCTGCCTTGTAAAGCCCCTGGGAACCCCGCTGTAGCTACCCTTACAAGCATACCCCCATCCAGGACTATTGCCTAGCGTACCGATGCTCAAGGCACAGGCTGCTCCGAATGCATGGAATGCACACCATTCCCCAGCTCTTCCTTTAGGGAAACAGACTGGCAGGAGATTGAGACCACACTGGCCACTCATCATAAACATAAGAGTGCTTTGCTTTTGAACAATAAAATATTTTTCAAATCAATTGTAGTCACATGTGCTGTAATTTCTAATTAGTAAAAAACAGGAAGGGCTCATTTCACAGAAAAAAAAAAAAAAAAAAAAAAAACACACCCCACACACAAATCAAATAATCATAGCCAAGATTACTCGAAAAATGGTGGCAGCAGCAATTCCTTAAGCTGGTCATAGAGCATTCGAATCTCGGCCAGTTCAGCAGGAACCAGCAAAGATTTGAACCATGTACCCAAGTTGATACAACCAGCCTGCTGGACTTTCCATGCGATTATTGCTGGTGCCTGTTATAGCCACTAGCAATATTCACTGCAAGGATAGCTTGCCCCATTGAGAGAACACACTGGCTCCGCGGGAGGGATTCCCCCATCACAGGCTGTGTTGATGGGAGAATCAAGAAATTTCTTTCCTGCAAACTATGGTTGCAGGTAAGAAGTTTGTGCAGTCTATTGCGAGCCTTAGGAGGAACTTTACCCCACATCTCTGGAAGTAGGAAACCTTCCTTCAAAACGAAGGAGTGACATTCAAATTCAAAATAACAATTATTTTATCTAAATGATCAAAACTGCTTGGATGGGCCATTTCTCACTAACCTTAAACATGTCCCACTCAGTGCAGATCACCATGGCATGAGCTCCCTCACAGGCTTCATATGGGTCTGTAGAAATATGGACCAGCTTTGCAACTACAAACACAAAAAAAAAAAAAGTACATAGCATAAAGTTCCAGTCACACACTGACCAAGATGCGAATTATTAGGTTTATAAGATAAAAAAGGCTTCTGTAATGAATGTCGTTTAGTGCTCACACAGTCCGTTCCACTGTGCTTACCTCTGTCATCCTTCACTACACCTGGCTGGGATAAGTCCATAATAATCTGTTCTTTAAGTACTTTGGGGTCATAGATGTGCAGATTTGCTCCTTCATCCATTAGATATTTACTTATATAAATACTGGAGGACTCTCTGGAGGTAAAGAAAAATAAAGAAAGAATTTAACCCAATATACAGGTACTGAGGATACCCAATAATGACGCAGAGTGTTCAATAGCCTTCACATCAGGGGCCTAAGTGCACAGCAGCTCTGACTTCCATGGTTATTAGATGAAACAAAATGGGAGTCATACAAAACCTGCTAGCATGAGTAGTTGATACTTGATTACTATTGTTGAGTTCACATAGTCAAAATTGTGCCATTATTGTATAAAATGGAGTTTCATAGTGGCATACTAAGCCTGACAGTATAGAGCTTCCATTTCCCAGAAGGCATTAGTGCAAGGATGGCTCTAACCACCATGTTGCTTACCTTGTGTCACCAGTGTCTTTCTTAAATGCAAATCCCAGGACAGCAATTTTTTTGTCTGTTACAGTGTTGAAGAGACAATCAATGATCCTGGAGGTAAACCTTCTTCTCTGATAGTCATTCATATCAATAACCTAGAAATTGGAAAGCATATGTGTAATAAGTAGGATATAAGGACTTTCATGGGAACCTCTGCATTAACACCACTTTTTACTACCCAACTCAGACTCTACTACAATTGTCTACATTTTTATCCATCAGCTTTTCTAAGCATAGATTTTTAGTTTAATAAACCAATAAATCACAAAAAATAAAAAAACACCCCGACACCACACACACAAAAATTATGCTGGATAAGTTTGATATATACCTATCCACCTCTGAATGCCATTTCAGAAGGTAAGCAACAAAATGTTGTAAGTGGCTTGCTGTTTTTAGGGGTTTCTTTTTGGTGTTTCTAAAGAATCACATGGCCTGTGCTGAATTAGATGACAGGCACAGAAAATGCACTGTTTAACGCACTTATTAGCCCACAACTGGTAGTGATGGTCACAAAAGGTTTATAGAAAACCCAACATTTACCCACAACAGAGTGTGTATTCTAATCTCCCCTGATCTCAGGCCTATTGCAGACCAGCAGCTAGTTTAGGAGAGGATTTTAGGACCATGCCTTTTAAAAAAAGGTTTGGAAGCAGGCATTTTCCAGAAGGGGCAAAACCTATTTTAGGACACTGGGATCTCAGAGGCAGTATGTACCTGTTGCCAGTATCTTGCTACTTCGTGCAAGTTCAGAACCTCACAAAGGTAAACCAAGTTCAACACGTCTTTCTGGAAGCAGCTACCACCAAAGCCTGTACAAAAAAGGGAAAACATTTTTACAGGTTTGAAATACAACTAAATACACACATAAAAAAGTGTTTGCTTTAGTCAATTTGTTATATCAGTACTTCTGTATGGTCAAAAAACGGTCTGCATGCAGTAAACTTCCTCCCTTAAACTTTTATAGGGAAAACATGGTTTCTCTCTAGGTGTCTGAACTGACATCTCTGCAGAATTATTTTTTTTAACAGGGGGGTGGGAGAAATGACCTTGATCATGCTTAGTCAGGTCAACCATCAAAACAAAATCTTGTAAAAAGTAAGACCCTTAAATACAGGAGAGATTTTTAAATTTTAACTGAGAAGCAAGTTAAGATTTTGGTTTCTTCCTCACTTTTAGGCTGGGTTCACACTATTGTGAATTGGATGTGGGTTTCTCCACCTCCAATTCGCACAGCAGGAGACTGACCAGCTCTCCATGGAGCCAGTTCACACATCTCCGGTGCGAATTGCACAGGAGTCCTATGCATCTTTTGATCTATTTCAGGTCCGAATTGAGCCAAAAAATTTTCGAGCTGAATTTGGACCTGAACCGGTGAATGGAGATGCATCGGACCCCCTGCTGTAAGCCGCTCTCTGCTCTAGTGTGACCCCAGCCTTAGTCACAGGGAAAGAAAGAAAAACAAAACAAAAACAACCACCCCACCACACACCTTTAATTCACCAAGTACTTGGTACCCAGAGATCTAAACTGTACTGGGTTTATTAGTATTTGCCAATGGTAGAGAAAGCATGTTGGTCTCCAACCCCTTAACCTTTACAAACCTAACACTTCACCTTAGTCTTGCCTGATTAAAACTGAAATTAGCCCAGGTACATCAAAAGCAAAACATTTATTTTGCCAATTTAAACTTGAAAATTGTTGAATTGAGCTTTAACCTAAATGAACACTGAAAGAATAATCCCAGTAAGCAGCGATTACGGTTCCATTAAGCCTGACCCAGCAACATAACCCAACTCAATCCTACTAAAATATTTTCATTGTGTACAGAAACTAGCACAATAACTGAAATTTACCAGCACTGGGAAACTTAAAAGCAAGGGGCGTTGTGACAAGATTAAATGTTTTCTTAAGTTTGTGACCAGCACTGAATTAAAAATTATCTATCTAAAATCTGTGCAGGCTTGAGTATTAATAGGTTACACAACAGTAAAAGTAACTTCGTACTAAATTATAAGAAGGTCTGTTTTCTAATAAGGCAATATACCTTAGCAAAAAACTGTAATACTTACCGATACTGGCTTTCAAAAATTTGTTTCCAATTCTCTGGTCCATGCCGATAGCCCTGGCCACTTCTTCAACATCTGCTCCAGTGGCTTCACACAGGGCACTGATGGAGTTAATGCTGCTGATTCTCTGAGCAAGAAATGCATTGGCAGCCTAGATGGACAAGGGAGGAGAGGCAAGATTAAAATTTTACTGCTTGCCAGACTAAGACCCCTTTCACACTGCAGCGCCTGGCCGTTAGCGTTAAAAGGGTCGCTCGTTTTTGGCTGCTAGTGGGGCAGTGGTTACCTTACAAACAAGGTAAAAAGTACAGTTTTGCAGCGATTTCAAAGCGCTGCCCATTCATTGCAATGGGCAGGGCGTTTGAGCGCCATTTACAGCACTCAACAATGCTACTTGCAGGACTTTTCGTAACGTCCCGCAAGCGCACCGCCCCAGTGTGAAAAGACACTGCAATGAATGGGAGGTGATTTTCAGAGGCCATTTCTAGCACTAAAGCACCTGAAAACCACCTCAGTGTGAAAGGGGTCCAAGTCCAACTATTTAGACAAGTCACACAGAAATATATATTAGATTCGGCACAAAGCTCAAAAGAGCAAATTGTGTTCACGTTAGCAAGTTAAAGGTTTACCAAGCCAAGAACCCCCCCCCCCGCCCCCCCGCCCCCCCCCCACCCACACACACACACAGATTGGTAAGCTGCAATAAATAAATTTGCTTTTGGGCATTATACTGCTTTAACAAAACCAAATACACGACACATGTTTCGCTTGCACATTTGGATGAGCGAATTAAACATAGCTTCACTTCATTTACTAAACTTTGTCAAAATATAAACTTTACAAAGTGAAACAAACCTCTACTCGGTGGGTGAATTCTTACATTAAAAAGGATCATTAAAGTAAGTCCCTGCCCAGATGGTTCTTATAATCTACTACAACTTCCTTATCACCGTCTAAACCAGGGATATGCAATTAGCGGACCTCCAGCTGTTGCAAAACTACAAGTCCCATCATTCCTCTAGGTGTGATGCTTGTGGCTGTCAGAGTCTTGCTATGCCTCATGGGACTTTTAGTTCTGAAACAGCTGGAGGTCCGCTAATTGCATATCCCTGGTCTAAACCTACATAAACCCATAGACCATAAAGCTAGTGAGAGAGTTTTGTCTGATTTTTTTGTTTCCAAAATTTAGTAATTATGTAGAGAGGGCCTGATTGTAAAGAAAATGACTGGATTGCTTAGCTGACACAACTACATAGCCAATAGCAGACAATCAGCAGCAGAATCAAATTCGCAATGTGGTGGGAGGACTTTAGCGATAATGCTATGAGGCATGCAGTGTACATTCAGGACATGCAGAGCCTCTTCTGTGAGAAAAAAAAAAAAAAAAAAAAACACACAACACTTCCTGGCAACAGTGTTTTGTTTACAGAGTTTAGTCCTACATTAAAAAGCAGACTAAAAAGGTGTGTGGCCAGCTTAAAAAAAATAAATAAAATAAAACACCCTGGTCCAAGACCAGATAACGCAGCATGGCTGCTAATAAGCTTTATTACAAGAAAATACTTTTTTGTTCCCTCAAGCTGAGGGCAACATTTCCGTGTTTAAGGCCATGACATACCAATCGCCATTTCACGGTCAACCAACAGTAATGAGGCCCCTTACCCTATGGTCAACTTAAGCCCCATACACACAGATTTTGGTCAGATTTACCAAAACCATGTAGTGCAAGGGCCTGCCTGATTGCATACAGATTGAAACTCTTAAGGTTTGACCTCATATTATATGGTTTTGGTAAATCTGAAGAAAAAAAAAATCTGCAGAAAATCTAATAGTGTGTATAGGGCTTAAGCCTGCCTAGCTGCAAAAATGGGAGTGAAATAGAATGGCAAAGCTTAGCAATAAAGCGAGGAAACTAAGGTCTCAGTAACAAGGTTCAACTAAATCAGGGAGGGCAGAGAGGAGGATTTTCTGACTGACAAACAGTGGTCTTGCTGTGTGATCTAAGGCAGGACTTTTCAAAAGTTTAAATGCTGGTTCACTTGTGAGAAAGTCAATGAACCTATTAGCATGCTTTCAGATGACAAACACAGATATGGTTCAACTCTATTGAGATCATTGAAACTTGTGGCAAATAAACACAATCTCAGAGTTACAAGGCAAAAACGCAATTATCTCATCATGCAGCTTCAAGTCTCTTTAAAACCCAGGTGCTACAAGATGTACTGGTTGGTTAGTGTAATGTTTTTGTTTGGAGATGTTCAACCATTAACAAACTGGCTTGTATGGGTCAATCTGTCATGAGTTTTGGCAAAAGATGAGATAAGCTACTTCAGTTCCAACTGGCTTGTGGAAGCCACAAATTCTAATTTCAGCTTTATCAAATGTTCTCCCTTTGCTGGAGTTCACCACTCTAAAACACGGTAGTTCCATGTATTTACAACCACACACCCAAGGCATCTCCTACACAAAAAAAAAAAAAAAAAAAAAAAAAAAAAAGGGGGAAGAAGAAGTGTGCCAACAGCAGAAATAGACAATACACTTACCAGTTTGGAAAGCTCAGATGACCAAGTGTTGGTGGTGATGATTTTTTCAGTGGGTACCCAATGCTCATAAACAGCACACAGAGCACGCACTGCTTTTTGCCCTTCAGGAGTCTCGTCTCCTCCAATCAACACCCTGTCAGGATTCTTAAGATCTTTAACTGCTGTTCCCTCAGCAAGGAATTCTGGGTTAGAGAGCACCTGTGGACAAAAGAAGATTCTTTCAGAATTGTTCCCTGAACAAATATGTATTAATTTTACATCTTTTGCGGGGGGGGGCGACACATTCAGTCTGGTCCTACATAGCATCACTAAAGTCATAGTGCAGTCAGTGCATCTAAAAGGTTGACATTACAATAGCTAAAATAACCAAGTACTATGTAAAATAGTAAGGTACATAGTTATTATAAAGGCCAGTACTTCAGGCAGTAAGGCAAGACAGCAGCAAAGAATTCCATTTACATTTGAGGATTACTTTTGTTTTGACATTTGAGTAAATCTTGCATCTGTGCACCAAATGGAAAAGGAAAAATTATGGACTTACTAAAAAGGGGTTAGCAGACTAAATGAGCTCCAATAACCCAATAGCCAAGCTTTCTTTACAGGTTTCATCTGTGTAGAACAGTGGTCTTCAAACTGCTGCCCTTTGCTTGCTTTATTGGGCCCTTCACGCCGAAGAAGAGGTTATGACGTCCTGCGCCACAGACCGAATGGATCGGAAGTACAGGCTGTACTTCATAAAAAGGTAAGTTAGAAGAAAAAAAAAAAAAAAAAAAAAACTTACTAACCAAAAACGAGTGGTGGAGAGGTGGTCTTTTGTTTAAGACCGCCTCTCAAAAGTGGGTGGAACACCGCTCTTCGCAGAGGTAGAGATTGTCAGCAATGAACATGTTAGAGGATAGTATCAGGGGCATTAGTGGTAGGTTGATTAAAGCACATAAACCCAAAATATATTAAGTCCTATTTGCAATTTCTAAACACCCAATAAAGGGACAGTATGCGACCGGTCTAAACTACATGGCATGTTCACCAATGCCAGGAGCCTGGCGGACAGGATGGGTGAACCAGAGATACTGTTGTACGAGGAGGACTTGGATTTTATGGGAATTTCAGAGACCTGGTTCAACAGCTCTCACGATTGACTGGCTACCATTCAAGGGTATTCCCTTTATCGCAGGGATAGAGGGTAAAAAAGGGGGAGGGGTACGCCTGTATATCAATAATAATGTACAAGTGAATGTGAGAGATGACATCAATAAGGGAGCTAGGGAGGAGGTGGAATCCTTATGGGTGGAGCTCCAAAGTGATGAATCAAAAGGGAAAATACTGGGAGTATGCTATAGGCCACCCTAACCTGAGGGAGGAGGGGGGGGAGACGCACCTCCTACAATTTGGATTAGCAGCAAGGATGGGAAGATTTTAATTATCCAGACTGGGCGGAGGGAACCACGCATTCGCCTAAGGCTCGCCAGTTCCTAAATTTCTCGCAGGACAATTTCATGGGTCAGATGATAGTCGCACCAACTAGAAACAAGGCATTACTAGATCCACCGATTACCAACAATACAGACCTGATCACAGATGTGGAAAATACGGGGCAATTTAGGAAACAGCAGTCACAGGTCAATTGGCTTCAGTATAAATAACACAAATAGGAAAAACACAGGGGGAACACAAAGACACTGAATTTCAAAAGAACCAACTTCCCTAAACTGCAAACCTTGCTAGAAGATATAAATTAGGATAAAATCTTAGAAACAAAGAACACGGAGGAGAGATGGGTTTGCTTTAAGAGCATAATAAGGGCATTAGCCAGTGCATCCCATTGGGAAATACATTTAAAAGAGCGAACAAAAGTCCTGGATGGCTTAACTAATGTAAAAATGCATATAAAAGCAAAGGCCTTCAAAAAAAAAAAAAAAAATACAAGGCTGAGGGATCATCAGCATTCAGACTTTACAAAAAATGCAACAAGATATGTAAAGGTGCAATTAGGGTGGAAGATAAAATATGAAAGACAGAGGAGAGCAAAAAAAAAAAAAAATAAAAAATAAAAAACACACACCCAAGAAATTCCAGTAAAAAAAAAAAAAAAAAAAAAAAGGGGGAGGACAGACCATATCAGCCCTATAAAGAATGATATGGACATCTGGTTACAGAGGATGGGGAGATGGCAAAGGTACTGAATTTATTCTTCTCATCAGTCTTCACAAGGGACTTGGGGGGGGGCTTCAGTAACCAAAACTGCAGTGTTTGTCCTCATGGCTAACAGAGGACAGAATTAGAAATAGACTTGGGAAACAACATTAATAAATCACCGGGACCAGATGGCTTGCACCCAAGGGTACTTAGGGAACTCAGTCAAGTAATTGCCAGACCATTGTTCCTAATTTATACTGACAGTCTACTGACTGGAATGGTACCAACTGAATGGAGGAAAGCCAATGTAGCACCAATATTTAAAAAAGGGCCCAAAATACATACCTGGGAATTACAGACCAGTTAGCCTAACATCAATAGTATGCAAGCTCTTGGAGGGGATGATAAGGGACTATATACAAGATTTTAGTAATGAGAACGGTATCATTAGCAGTAATCAGCATGGATTCATGAAGAATCATTCTTGCCAAACCAATTTATTAACCCTCTATGAAGAGGTGAGCTGCCATCTAGATAAAGGAAGGCCTGTAGACGTGGTGCATTTGGATTTTGCAAAAGCATTTGACACAGTCCCCCATAAACGTTTACTGTACCAAGTAAGGTCCGTTGGCATGGACCATAGGGTGAGTACATGGATTGAAAACTGGCTACAAGGGCGAGTTCAGAGGGTGGTGATAAATGGGGAATATTCGGAATGGTCAGGTGTAGGAAGTGGGGTCCCCCAGGGTTCTGTGCTGGGACCAATCATGTTTAATTTGTTCATTAACGACCTGGAGGATGGGGTAAACAGCTCAATCTCTGTATTTGCTGATGACACTAAGCTAAGCAGGGCAATAACTTCTCCGCAGGATGTGGAAACCTTGCAAGAAGATCTGAACAAATTAATGGGGTGGGCAACTACATAGCAGTAAAGGTTTATTGTAGAAAAACGTAAAATAATGCAATTGGGTGGCAAAAATATGAATGCAATCTACTCACTAGGGGGTGAACCTCTGGGGGAATCTAGGATGGAAAAGGACCTGGGGGTCCTAGTAAATGATAGTCTCAGCAATAGCATGCAATGCCAAGCTGCTGCCAACAAAGCAAACAGAATATTGGCATGCATTAAAAAGGGGATTAACTCCAGAGATACAGCGATAATTCTCCCACTCTACAAGACTCTGGTCGGGCTGCACCTGGAGTGTGCGGTCTAGTTCTGGGCACCAATCCTCGGGAAGGATGTACTTAAAATGGAACGAGTACAAAGAAAGACAACAAAGCTAATAAGGGGTCTGGAGGATATTCGTTATGAAGAAAGGTTGCGAGCACTGAACTTATTCTCTCTGGAGAAGAGATGCTTAAGAGGGGATATGATTTCAATTTACAAATACCATACTGGTGACCCCACAATAGGGATAAAACTTTCGCGGAAGGGAGTTTAAGATACGCGGCCACTCACCAAAATAAGAAAAGAGATTTAACCTTAAACTGCGTAAAGGACTCCTTACTGTAACAGCGGCAAGGCTGTGGAATTCTCTTTCACAGGCGGTGGTTGCAGCAGGGGGCATCAATAGTTTTTTCAAACTATTAGATAAGCACCTGAACGACCGCAACATACAGGGATATACAATGTAATACTGACCTTTAATCACACACATAGGTGAGGTTGAAAAAAGACAAAGTCCAACCTCACCTACTATGCAACTATATGCAAGAAAGGCCATTCATGTGTGCCTCGAGACAGCACAAACGGAAATTACCCTGCAAAAGGATGGTATATGTGACAGAAATATACTTTAAAATGGATACCAACATCCACATGCCCACGTTGGAAAGAGTGCACACTTTAATTCTTACCTGCAGATTAAGATTAGGTTTTGTGTTGGCATCAAATATCCTCCTAATGCTCTCTGCTGCTCTTACAGGCACTGTGCTCTTTTCCGTGACAATTTTGTAGCCATTTGAGTTCTGAACAATACGACGGGCACAAGCCTCAATGTATTTAAGATCCGCAGCCCGACCTTTGCCCATTCCATAGGTCTTTGTTGGCGTGTTTACCTACATAAAAAAAAAAAAAAAAGGCAGGAAATGTTAAAAACTGACAGAGCCCACTTTAAAGGCCAAGTTTACCTTTTGAATAGAATTGAAGTTGCAGTAAAGGGGCCCAAGCTGCTTAAAATACACTGGGCAGTTTTGTCAAATATTGCCTAAAAACTATGTTACACTGGCCCCTAGGTGGGTCATGCCATAATGTGCTAGCATGCACCACATTATGGCAAACGTACCTGTCATAATGTGCCCCCCAGCTCTGTGCTGTCACCAATTTGCAGATCCTGGTTGCTATCATCTTCACCCAAACTTTCTTCAGGGTTCCGTCTCTTCAGCCGCTTGAATGGCTAGGCCACGATGACGTGATTTCCACATCACCACAGCACAGATCAGATGACGTACATGTACGCCGAGCTGCGTGGGGTGCATTTATGACAGAAGAGACCGATAATGTCTGTCTTAAAAACCCACCTGTCAGCATTTTAAAATAGATTAATACTACTTTATTGTAATTGCCATACCTGTAGGCTATTCACAACAGCCCCAAAGCCTGGCTGAAAAACTCACATATTGTTAGAATTATCCTACTGTGGTTAGCTGCTAGCATGCAGCATGTGTTGAGCGCTTTCCTTTCAGCATCACAGGAACAAGAGAGTTTCACCCCCATTTAAAAGCTGCACATATGTAGTGCCCTCCCCCTACATGTTGCAGCAATGCTATGCTCAGCCACTATTGCACCAGAGAGCACACGGCATGGATTTTAAACAAGTGGGCTTACTCCTGTGATACTGGGGGAGAAGCACGCAACATATGCTGCATCCTAGCAGCTAGCCAGGATGGGGAAAGCCAATCAAGGATTTTAAGCGACGCTTCTGGAGTACCACATTAAGCAAGATTTTACAAAACTGCACAGTATATTTGAACCCAATGGGGGTCCCTTCACTGCATAGTCCATTTTATTTAAAAAGTGAACCATCCCTCATCATTGCCTTATTTTTGCACATAATAAAAAAAAGGTACTTACAGAAATAAAGACAAGATCAGCCTCTTGTATGGCTCCATCTATATCAGTAGAATAGAACAAGTTTTTTCCTCTGCAAGATTCAACAACTTCTTTCAATCCCGGCTGCAAAAAAAAAAAAAAAAAAAAAAAAAGGGAAATCAAACCAAAATGTTCATAGATGGGAAAATCAAAAAGATCACTGTCTAGATACATTACCACCTGGCAGATATCAATTTTATGGTTTATAAGTCAAATGACACAAAAATAATCATAGCCAAATTGTCCACAAGTGTCATGGACAAAAAGGTCAGTTTTCAACTTTATAGAACTAAAATGTTTTAGCTATAATTGCAGCTTCACACTGCCCTGATGTAGTCCGCTGGGCAAAGCACAGCTAACCCACGGGTTTTGTGCGGGTTAGCTGCATTTCTCCCCCCCCCCCCCCCATACCCTTTATGATGTCCCGCGGTTTTGGTGCAGTTTCAGAAAGTGCACCAAACATGCAGTATACAGGAGTTTGTGTGCTTTTCTGAAACCACACCAAAACTGAGAAAGCACAGCTAATTTGCATGAAAAACTTTTGCAAAATGCAGTGAGGCAGTGTAAAGCCACCCTAATAACATGGATCTGAACTCAAAGTGAAGATAGGCTATGTTATAAAAAAGGAGAAAAATGTTAAAGGATAAGTTCACCAAAAAAAAAAAAAAAAAAAAAAAAAAAAAAAAAAAGGAAAAGAAGTGCATTTATATTTTTTAAATTGGGAGCCTGGAAAGCATTGCACCCAGGAAGGTTTTTGCAGGCTATGTGTGCAAGCTGTTTGGCTGTACATCGTAGCAGGAATCGTCAATGAAAGACTGCTGGATCTTGTGGTTTTCAATTCACTGAACTCTGAGTGACCTGGCTGGGTGGCTGGGTGGCTGCGTTCTCTGTAGATTCTTACAGAGAGCAGGGGGAGAAGATCCCCCGCCAACGGGGAGCCAGGGAGGTGCAGGGTCCGGTGGATTTGAAACATGTTGCACCCCGAATATAGGTGACATGTAACAAGTTACAAAAAGGTGAACTTATCCTTTAAGTCTTGGCATTATCCTGAACAGAAATGCTGGAAAAATTGCAGTGTGCTTCCTGAGATGCGAGGGTACCTAGGCATTCCTGCGTACAGCCTCATCGCTGTATATCTGCAGTGTGAGATCTTAGGCACTGCTACCTCTGACTACTAGTCTCACGAGATCTGGAGTGAAATTGATGACGTTACTATACAGTTATATTGTTATTATACTGTGATGCTCACTGTTCTTTCTAGAAGTTCTGACATCAGGAAATAAAAGTTCTTGCCACCTCTACAGAGACACAGTGCAGAACAAGGCATAGCAAGTCAGTAATGGGGAAAAGTTATCTTCTTGGACCTACCGGCAACACTGGTGACTAGACCTTAGCCCTCTGCTTGCCCTTTTCGGGTACAGCTTTTAGGGTTTAGGATTATCACTGAACAGGAAAGTGTATTTTTTCAAATTTTTTACTTTAAAAATTTTCTTTAAAAGTGGAATTCGAGGCAAAACTCCTAACTAATCTTAAGAATGCTCCCTCCCCACTCCTAACACCTATGCCTACTAACTTGTGTCAGAAAGGTATTTGCTTACCCATTTTCAGCCCGCTCCGGTTCTGTCATGTGACCTCCCATGTCAGAGAGTGGAGAGTGTTTGACAATGGCTGGATGTCTAAGAGCAGCAACGTTACCCATAGGCTTCAATGGCCCATTCATTGTCAGCACTCCATCCTCTCCCCTGCAGTCGTTGCTAGCCAACATGGGAGATCACGTGCCCAAACCAGACCAGCCTGAAAATAGGTCAGCATATACATCTTTCTTACACAGGTAGGCTAGCTTAGGTGTTGGAAGGGGGGGCATTTTTAAAGATTAATTAGGTTTAGCCTGGCATTTTACTTACTATACTAGAGAAAAATCAAATTTAGCCTTGAAAGACAACGCTACCAAAAGGAACGATCATTTTTTTTTTTTTTTTTTCTAGATCACTTTCTGTGTCAAAGACACGATCACTGAATTAACAAAAGCTAGTTGAAATGTGAAAGTGGCTCCTTTGCTTGTCTGGGATCCCATTTATTATATTTAGCATAGAAGCAGAGCTTACAAATATCAGTTTCTTCAATAGAATAAATGCACCAGCATATAGCCAGGCTAAAGAAATATATTGTTTTAAACAGAAGGAGGTAATGCAGTTGTAGATTTGAATACTGTATTTTTTGTATAAAAAAAATTCAAGAAACTTTTAATCAGGACTCCATTTGCTGCTACTACATACAATAAAGAGTCTTGTAGAGTGAGTATAATCTGCAGTATATCTGACCGGTCACTTCCTGCAGCTTTTATGCCCGATCTTTCAACGCTGTAATCACAACATGACTGCCAACTCAGCAGAGGAAGTACAGCAAGGGTAAAAAGCCAATAGTGATTAGACTTAAAGGGAAAGTATGGTGGCTTTTTACTGTGTGCTGATTGCAGTTTTCATTTAAAGATTGGGCCCAAACACACAATGACCTTTCAATTTTTGTACTAAATATGGGAGAAATCATAATAAACCTTTCATATAGCTGAAATCGATTGTATGTATTTTGGTTCATTTATGTGGGCAGTCATCTTCACTCGGGTACAATACAGGTTAGCCATAGAAGCCACTTAAACACCATGTGGAGAAAAGTAAATGTAAGGAGTATAGATTTAAAGTGTTCTGTAGTCCTTACTCACTTCTTGTCCTAGGGTGACAAGGCTGCTCATCCAGAGTTACAGCTCAGGCAAAAAAGTATTGTCACTGTAGGATAGTTGGTGTGTTATTGGCAGAATCACCAGGTTAAAAGCCACACAACACACAAATGCAGTCACCTTATCCCCAGGGGGGTGGGGATGAGCCGCTCTGTGTGTTTTATGGACACAGAGCCGGCGAGGGAGCTGGCATGCACAATCCTCAGCGGGTGGAGGAGCCAGGAGAGCCGTCAGGGGACCCTAGAAGAGAAGGATCGAAGCTGTTCTGTGCAAAACCATTGCACAGAGCTAGGAATATACCATTGTTATTGAAAATTAAAAAAAGTGCCCTTAGAATCACTTTAAATGTTTTATACCCCCTTTTTTTTTTTTGTTTACTCTGGTATACTACAAAAAAAAAAAAAAAAGTGAACTACGTCATCCAAATGCTAAAGTTGAGCCTGTGAAAAGCTTTATGGCAACAACTATACAATAGAATGCCATAAATCTAAGTGTGTAGGTTGTAGGTCACTACACTGAGTACATTGGGGTTGATTTACTAAAGGCAAATCCACTTTTCACTACAAGTGCAGTCACTGTAGATCTGAGGGGAAGATTGAAAGGAGGGGAAGCTTTGCGGATTTCGATCATCCAATCATGTGCAAGCAAAAATGCGAAAATGGTTACCTCGTAGATGGGGAGGGTGTCAGAATTCCATGCTTCGATTCGTGTCTCGTTAACATCCACCACCGTTACTCTGATGTCAGGGCACATCTGAGCAATGACGCTGCAAGTAGGACCGCCAACATAGCCGGCACCAATACAGCAGATCTTCTTAATCTTGAACATTTCTATGCTGTAAATTGAAAAAAAAAAAAAAAAAAAAAAAAATTATATTAACCTTCCTATTTTACAGAATTGACATATAGCATTTCTAAGAGGGCTAAATTATTGGGCAGAGAAAACAACCCCCCCCAATCTGTCGGTCTCCATCTCTTTTTTTCACCTCCCGTTCTCCCCAACCCATCATTCTTTCCACTGCTTACTCCGTCCACTTTTCTGCACATTTCTTAGTTTTATAAATATTCTATCATTTTTTCCCCCATATGCTATTGAATCTTTCTACCAGACCCTACCTGTCCCAGTTATCAGCCTCCCCCTGTAGACTTTAGACAGATTCCAGACCTTGCCGAAAACCTTATTTTGATCAGAAACAGCAGGTAATGGCTCTTTGAGGGGAAACAGCAATATGATGGGTTAGAAGACCCATCATTTGTGATTGTTTTCCCCTCGATAAGTGGACACTGGTGCTTGGAGCCATCTACAGCCTTGCTCTGCTCCACAAGCATGGTTGCACAAATCTCAACCTTCACATTTTGAAACGCAGCAGGAGTTGGCTTCTCATCTAACAACCCTGTGCGGTCTGGGGGGTTATTTACTAAAGGCAAATCCACTTTGCACTGGAAGTGCAGTCGCTGTAGATCTGAGGGGGACATGCAAGGAAAATAAAAAAAAACAGCATTTTAGCTTGCACGTGATAAAATCAGCAGAGCCTCCCCTCAGATCTACAGTGACTGCACTTTTAGTGCAGAGTGGATTTGCCTTTAGTAAATCAACCCCTATGGCTATCATTAAACAATCACCGATAAGTACCTTAAAGCGGTATTAAACCCAAAAACAAAATGTATTGCAGCTCACCAGTCATTAAATATGGTGTCTGTATTTGTTTTCTTTATAGGCTCCCAGGCCCCCCCTTTATTTTCACCCGTTGATCCGTCCAGTGAAGCTGTTATTATTTAACTACCTTTAACAGAGCACGATGTCCAGCAAAAGCAGCAGCAGGGTTGAGAAAAACTATTTAACGCAGGCAGGATACGTACAATGCACACACAAAACTTGTTGCTATAACTGCTTGAAAATTTCAGCTGGCGTTCAGCTTTTGTTGGTTAGTCAAGCCTGTATAAAATTTACAGTGCATCAAGCACTACCCTCTCCCCAGATTAACAATGTTGCTGTTTCCATTGCTCCTACATCCAGAGTGGATACACCCTAAGAAAGGAAGTGTGTCACTGGCAATATCACAGGGTGAAAAGGAAAAAAAAAAAAAAAAGGAAAGGGGGAAGAAGACTAATGTATCCACTACATCAGGGCTTGACAAAAGTTAGAAGTTTTTTTTTTAAACTAACAAATCTTTGGGGTGTAACATGTTCCCAAAGGTAAACTTCTCCTTTAACCCTTCTGCTGCCAGAGCCAAAAAATTTAGGCCTGAAGATTACATAAAAACCCTAAATGCCCCGATGTGACGATTTTTTTGGTGACAGGCTCTCTTTAACGAGACCCCACATGTTTCCCCTGAATAGAAAGCAATGCACATTGCACCGCATTAATTCTTTCTCTGCCTTAATGGCCGGGGAAACGGTCATCAGGGACCTGGAAAGGACGTCACACCAACTTCCGGGTCAACAACTAAAAGGGGAGGAGGGTGGACATATGTCTGCTCTCCTCCCTTCCATCCCCTCTACCCAGCGGCACTGGCTATGCCGGTCCCAGGCCAGCAGATGGGCAAGTGGGGCCCAAGATACATAGTGGGGGGGGGGCATGCGCGGAGAGTATTTGGGCGGAAGCCCAGGCACCAGGTTGAAACTTCTGCAAAGGGCAACCTGGCACCTGGGGTTTGTCAAGCCCTGCCCTACATTAAGGGTTGGTAGACTGCAATATATTACATTTTAGTTTTGGGTTTAAAATCACTTTAAAAAAGGACAAAAGTACACTAACATTTCATCGTGATTTCTGACAAGTCCCTAAGCATATTAATATTATATACTGTTTGGGGCACCTCCAGCAAAATAACTGTAGTCAACACAGGAGTCCACTGTAGAATGGTCACTTGATATTTAAAATGTTAGGCCAAAAAGTAAAGCGGAATGCAAGACTAGGGTTGGTTTAACATACATTTCCAGAATTACTTGTAGTGATATGACCTTCAAGGAACGGGTCACGGCCCCAATGTAGTGATTTGGTAATAATATGTGTAGTAGTATAGTGGTATCGTGGGTATGATAATTAATTAGTAAGTACTCTTCCGCAGCAACCCAATTTTTCCAGAGAGATGCACTTTATTGACTTCCAACACAGAACAAAGTCCAAAGTCCACAGATGACAAAAATATCCAGCAGAGTATATCATTCATGTTCCTAGGTCTGTGTGTTCATACACAGATAAGCCTAACCCAAAAAAACTAAATGCCAGCTTGAATGTCCTCTCTGAAATACTAGTCCACTAGGAGGGAGTTTCTGCTAGGTCAACCCAAAATACTCTTTGATCTTATTGTTACCCCCTCAAGTCTAATTACCATCAATAAATACTTCTTCTATGGTCCTTTAAACAATGTACCCTTTGAAATGTTCAATTAGGTTTCCAGACCATACCTCACCTCACACACCTAGGTAGACTTGCATAAGATCAACACATCAAAGAGTCTTCAGCTGTCCCCTTGATATGTTAAAATTCAGTTGACTTGGACAAATCAGCCATTGTCAATTGAATTCTGGCCTGGTCAATATTGACTGTATGTGTACATACATATAATAATATAATGTCCCACATAAATCGGTGAACATATTACAACATATACAACATTACTTAGACGCGAGAACCAAAATAAAAAAAAAGGGCAGAACAAAGAAAACTTAACATTAAAAGAACAAAACAAAAGCCATCATTTACATTTTACGAATGGCACAAGACCCTTATCACTTCTGAGAGATTACAAAGCCACACAAACATTATGAAAAGCCTAGATATGTAATAGTAGGAGTACTTTGGATCTTTCCTCTATTCATCGATCGACAAAGCACAGGATAAAGACAGCCCGGCCCTCCATGCTCTAGACTTCTGAAACTTGGAATTCCTCCGGATACACACGTTAAGTACATCCATATGGTTGACAGAGACGTACGTCAGTGGAGGGAGGGGGCTGCCATCATACAGTCTCCAGTGGAGTTGTGCAATCGTGGCTACTCAGAAATCTCTACAGGGAATTCTATGACTACAGTCTGATCTATTACACAAATTATGTGGGGGCGACGGTGAATAATTGGGCTTTAAAGAGCAATGATGATGTAGAAGTAAAGCCTGACATACATTAGTGGAGATAATCTCTAAACATATGATTAATCTCATTCATTTCTAAGCGGCTAGTGAATGTCCACCCCCACACTTACCTTTTATACCACTTTCCCCCTTTCAGATTGTAAGCTCCATGAGCAAGGAAATTCTACTCCTGAGCTGCATTGTAACTGTACTGTCTCCCTTTATTTTGTAGAGAACTGTGCAAATTGTTGGAGCTATATAATATTATTAATAATCTCATCTACACATTAAAAGTGGTTGTAAACCCTGCTTGGAAAATTTTACCAACACGTAGGTGCAGAATAAGGCTTACCTGTAGGTAAAATTAATATCTCCTAAACCTGCACCATTTAGTAGATATTCATCCTGCATGCAGCTGCTGACGTCAGCTGCGCATGCGCTCTGAAGGTCCGGTGTTCTGCCATATAGTGTCCTCCTATCGGATAGTGTCCGCTCCGTACTGCGCAGGCGCAGCGCTTGCGCAGTACGGAGCAGAAGGAGATGCCGAAAATGTCCGAAGTTGATCAGCTGACCATCAGCTGTACACGGCGCTTCGGCAGTTCTTAGCGATGGCAGTGTAAGAGGGCCGCTCGCCACGCTTCGGGCACGGCCTCGCTGCGCTCGGCAACTATATATTCTCACTCTATGTCCACTTGGATAGTAGGGAATGATCCTGGACATAGGGTGAGAATAACAGCGCAGGCGCCGTGTACAGCTGACGATCAGCTGTTAAACTTCGGAGACTTTCGGCGTCTCTTTTGTCCTCCGTACTGCGCCTGCGCAGTACAGGGAGGACACTATATGATAGGGGACTGTATTTGACAAGACACCGGCATACCTTGCCCGAGCTTCGTGCCGGAACCGAGGGCATCATCGTGGCTCTGGAGTTCGCGAACCCGGAAGACAGACAAGGGGAACAAATCAGCCCTCTCAGCGGTGACTTTACAGCACTGAAGGGCTTCATACCAAGGTGAATATTTCATAATGTGCCAGTACGTGACGCATAGTAGCACATTATACAATTGCCTTGCAGGTTTAAATTTTTTCTCTCTTTTTTGTTTTTAAACCTCTGCGGTGTAAATATCTCCTAAACGTGCATCGTTTAAAAAGAGCCAGCGATTTATTAACGCTTTAACACTGTAGAACATATGAACAAAAGCACATCTAAAATGCATTTGCAACAAAATGTGAATCACAGCATACACGTAAAGACAAGGACAGTAATGGGGCAATCCTCAAGAATATACTAAATAAATGGGAGTTAAACATGCACGTCTTATAAATATGGGACTTTGTTGTATGGCTAACTTTACATACAGTAAACATTATGCACCTGAACACAATACACAAACTCAAATTTAGGGCTTATTGCTTATTCTGTAATGCACTTTATGACAGTGTGGCCCTGATTTACTAAATGAAAAATAGTCTGTTCGCCTTGCACAAAGGAAATTTTCCCCAGGCCTCAGTGAATGTGGTAAAACTTCACTTTGTAAAAGAATGATCTAATTTTATGTGCAAGACAAAAAAAAAAAAAAAAAAAAAAAAAAAAAAGGCACACAGCATTTTTGCTTGCACATAATTGGATGATCAAGTCACTTCACCTCATCCACTAAACTCTGGGGAAAATGCTCTTGCAAACTGCAACTTCACTTGCAAAGCGGTCAGTCTATCAGCTTACAGTAAACCAATTCCTATGGGTCTTTGACAAGTCATAGATTTGCTCTTATTGTCTGATTCGGCAAATAATCATATTGTTAGGTGTATGTCCACCAGAACACTTCAGAAGTACGTGCCGTCAGGGCAGAAGAGTATGGAATACTGCTGAGATCCCAGTGGATTTCCTGACAGCACGGCGCCTGCAGGTAATAAATGGGGCCTTTCATTCCCTCAGTGAACACTTCACAGAAGGAGCATTCAAGAACAGAGATTTCTTTCACAGTCACTCACATTACTGGATATAGAAAGAGTTCCAGTATATTATAAAAAGTCATTTGTACAACATAAAACCCTACTCTTCCATTAGAAAGCCAAGTAGGCAACATCCAATATCAATGAATTCTGAGCAAGCAAGAACATCTGAACTTGTAGTTTCATCTCATCTAGTAGACCTGGACAACCCTGAGCCATCTTCCAATGAACGTCCATGACTTATACAAAATATCCACTGAATAGTTATAAAGTAAAGTAACGTGCCAAGTAGACATAAGCTTACAGCAAAATATTGTGTGTAGAAAACATATAGAGCTGAATATCCAAAGTCTCACATTGCCGATAATCTGGTAGCAAATAACAAAAGTTTTACAACTACTTTTAAATTCGCTCCTCAGTTAAAAAAAAGAATTAATATGATTTTTTCCAATGCATGCAAGACCTTCCATAATCAGTGATAGCCAGGTAACACAATGGAAGGGCATGGGACAATTGCCTTGTGTACTACATATCATCCAGCCTGGGTCACTTTGCACTGGACAAACATTTACGGTCAAAGGGACATGATGCCAACACCACACTGGCATTCAATGGAGGGGAACAGGAGGGAAAATTCTAACTATAACCTACAGCAGCCTGTCTCAATCTTTTTAACCCAGTGGAACCCTTGAAATAATTTAAGTCTCAGAAAACGCCTAAAATAGGTTAATTGGGGGTCATTAGGAATGTGCCCCTTACATTGGCCGTCAGTGAGAAGAACCCCCCCCCCCCCTGCCTTAGAGTGGTGGTCAGAATGATTACTGGCATCATGCCACTGGTTTGGTCAAACCATAGTGGACCTGGAACTATGCAAGCACCACCAGAGGGAGGTCAATCAACCACAGCGCAAGAAACCCCTAGCAACTTTTGAGGGAACCTTAGAGTTCCATGGAATGCTGGTTGGGAATGACTGGCCTACAATTTGGACATTAAAAAAAAAAAAAAAAGAAAGCCTGAAAGAGGCAGCAATTAGAAAAGTTTGATTTCCTGTACCCTTGCTTGGGCCCTTTTCTATTTAGCAAGGACAATTGTAAGAATATAATTTACCCCATCATGAAAACACTAATACACCGATTACTGCACAAATATTTTGTTTCTAGGACTGCAATGGTAGCAGGTATAGGATCTATTTGCATTCTCTTTTCTGGTAGACACCCGGGACTGTCCCAGAGACCACTGGTCAGCCCTGTAGAACCAAACTTCTCAGACCTTCAGGAGACCACCACACCCCAGATTTCATATACAGGATCTATTCACACCTGAATTAACCAGGATGTTGTGCCAATTGTGGTTTAACAGTAACCAATCACATTTCAGTCTGCTCTGTTTAAGCAACGAGAGATAAAATTACTTATAAACCCAATAATAATCACAACATTCCAGGAAAAGAGTTAAAGTATCTAAAGCCAAAACTTCTTAGGCCCCTTGCAGACGGGGCAGACTCTGCTGAGCGGATCTGCCTGCTCAGTGAGGGATCTATCCGCTGATCATCGCTGAGCAAGCGGAGGACAGGTCCATGACAGTTATTCTATGCAGAGCGGACACAGCCCTCTCTTTCTCTATGGGGTGGTCAGATGGAAACTGATGGCCTGTCCCGTTTCCACCCGAGTCATCTGTTCCAATCTGCCGGATGGATGGGGAATGGATCCCTATCCGTCTGTTATTAGTGGACCGGACTGGATGCAGGCGGGTGTCAGCTGATGTCCCCAACTATGGTGGGGAGATGTCATCTAAGTTTCTGTGGGGTCTACAAGAAATCAAAAAGTGAAATCTCCCCCAATATCACAAAAAATATTTTTATATTATTATTATTATTATTATTATTATTATTATCCTATTACTTTAGCCAAAAGAAAAAGAAAATTAAAAGTTTTAGACACATAGTAATGAAGTTGCACAGTATGAAGAGTATCTTTTTTGTAACAGTCATGTTCCCCCCTCAGCTCTGTAATTTTCAGCAATAGGGAACATCTGGACTCTGATTTATGTACCCCCCCCCCCCCCCAATGTATGATCAGATTTCAGTTCTTCCTCTTCTCGTGTGTGTAGTAAAGCCTTCAGATCTGCCAAGTTCCTGGAGGAGAACTTCCCAGGAGGAGATGATCTGCCGAGATGGATCTTATTAGGGAAATGGGGGTACATAATAAAAAGGGAAAAAAAAAAAAAAATCTATTAACAAAAATCAGATGTCCACCAGTCAGGATCAGTCCATTGCAGCATGGAGGGTATAGAACCCTGGCATCCTACATAGAGCCCTGGCATTGTATACAGAACCCTGGCATCCTACATAGAGCCCTGGCATTGTATACAGAACCCTGGCATCCTACATAGAGCCCTGGCATTGTATACAGAACCCTGGCATCCTACATAGAGCCCTGGCATTGTATATAGAACCCTGGTATTGTACATATAACCCTGGCATCCTACATAGAGCCCTGGCATTGTATACAGAACCCTGGTATTGTACATATAACCCTGGCATCCTACATAGAGCCCTGGCATTGTATACAGAACCCTGGTACTGTACATAGAACCCTGGCATCCTACATAGAGCCCTGGCATTGTATACAGAACCCTGGTACTGTACATAGAACCCTGGCATCCTACATAGAGCCCTGGCATTGTATACAGAACCCTGGTACTGTATATAGAACACTGGGATCCTACATAGAACCCTGGCACTGTATGATGAGACTAGTAGTGTATGAGATGATCGGGGACACAAGCAATGCAGTGACCCCCCCATCCCACACTCACCTGGATCTCTCCTCTTCTCTTCTCAGTGATGTGTACAGCGGACTCCCCGTCACCCAATGCCGACCGCTCTACTGTCCTGGAACTCCATATACTCCAGTTAGCCCCGCCCTGTGGGAGGGACTGGGCTGTCAGGGAAGTCGCGGGGTGAGGCTGTTCTCGGTGGGGGTGCAGGGAAGGGGATCGCAGTGATGAATGGGGAGGGGGATGGGCGGCGTGCTCCGGATGTAGATGGAGGTGTGATCCCTCCCATACATTGTACAGAGCATGCCTGCTGTCCATACACACCGGAGAGAGAGGACCGTACGATGTTCGGGGACCCCCCCTCTTCCTGTATACAGCATTTGCTTCCATTTATATCCACGTATCCGGGGAGTATTATATCTATATACGATGTCACTCTGATATACCGGGTCCTGTATAAAGTCCATGTAAACCCAATCATAAAATATCACAGCTGAACTCCGCCACATAAACCTTTATTGAAATATACAGTACAGAAACCACACCATGATATAAATACACTTTTTTTTAAATTCTATATTTATAAAATTGTTGAAAAAAAAAAAAAAAATACACTTTATATACACCAAATGTATTTGCAAACCCAGATATTACCTTGTGGAACCATCACTGTGCCTGTGCAGAGATATGGGAGGGGCCAGACCGCTCCTCCTACTATAGGTTGCCTGCAGAAATCTATAGGAGGGGGCGGAGACCAGACCAGTCAATCTGTGCAAGGAGAGAGCGTAGCACTGACCGGTCTTTATTTCAGGAAGCTCCTGCACAGGGGCAAACGTTCACACTGGATTACTGCAGAGATCTGGAAGAAATACATAAAGCTCATCAAGATTCATTTACAAAAGCTTTTTTGTCCTTAAAACATAAGCAACAGAGCCGGCAAGTTGACAGTTGCTTACAAAATGTATGTATGGGAATTCCACAGATAACATAGTGGTATTTTCATACAATAAGAAGAGTAAGGGCTCTTTCACGTGGGCTTTCCGCCCGGTGGACTCCGTTTTGCTTAGTAGGGGGATCGCTCTGGTGATCCCCGCTGAGCAGGTGGATGACAGGACTTTCTCCGCTCACTGTGCTGAGATGGACCTATCAGAGCCCCCTGTCCTCTATGGGGAGATCGGATGAAAACAGACCGCCTGCCCATTTTCATCCGATCCCATCCACCAGACAGATGGAAAATAAGGTCACCATTCGTCTGGATTTCACAGACAGAATCGGATCAGGTAGGAGTGTGTCAACAGACATGTCACTACTGACATCCACTGCCCCATAGGGGTGAATGGAGGCTCCGATCAGATCCACCTGAAAAACTGACAGGCGGACCTGAGCGGAAAGCCTGTGTGAAAGGGGCCTATGTGAATCCAGAACTACAGAATATCACAAGAAAAGCTACAATCCTTTAAAAGAGAAGTATGTTTTTTTTTAATTTACCCATCATACTTACCTAGGTGGATGCTGCATCTGTCCCCCGCTGCCTCTGCACTGAGAACCGGGCGATCGAACATCACCGATGGCTCGGTTCTCACAGCTCCCCAAGCAGAGAGCTGCTGACTGTCAATAAGCAGCTCTCCCCTCTGCTCCTCCTCGCTCACTGGAGCACTGGGCTGTGGAGGGGTGGGGAGCAGCCATCTCAGTCTCTCAGCGGCTCTCTGAGAGGCTGAGACAGGCATCAGTCCAGGTACCTGGCGGATCCAGACTTTATTGTCGGATGATTGGTTACAGTGGATGGATTGAAAGCAGCGCAGCCATTGGCTCGCACAGCTGTGAATCACATCGAATGATGCAGTGCGCCGGGGGGCGGGCCCAAGTGATACAGTGAGCGGCTATGGCCGCCGGCTGTATCAATGGAGTGCGCCCGCAAGAACTAAACACCATGTGAGGGAGCTCGCATGAAGGTGTTAAGTCCTTGCGGGGGGGAGCCGAGGCAGCCGCCGAGGGACCCCAGAAGATCAGGTTCGGAGCCACTCTGTGCAAAACGAGCTGCACAGTGGAGGTAAGTATAACATGTTTGTTATTTTAAAAAAATATATATATATATCTTTAGTGATCCTTTAAATTAGAGTGTTGTCTCTAGAGATTTCCTTAAAGGGTAACTCCTCTTTCATGGGAAAAAAATAGCAAAAAAAAAAATAAATATATATATATATATATATATACATACAGTATATATATATTATATATATATATATATATATATATATATATATATATATATATATATATATATATAGCGTATACAATTGCAACACAAGTCATATTGTAATTGAATGTTATTAAAAAATCCTTTTCCTTTTCAATCTGCAGTTCTGTAACTTTCTGTAAAATGCAATGCAATATGGCTACCTGGAAGTGTTCTGTACACAGAAACTGTACAGAATGCCCCCCAGATATGTAATTTCCTGCTTGAGTGATTGGCTCACTGATTTTCCCAGAAGTCTGCACTAAGATACAAGTCAGATTTCAGGCATCCCCTGCAACAAAAATGTAATTTTTGGTTGATCCCCATAGGAAATCACGTCTAAAGAGATGCAGGTCCTGCAATTTTTCCTCATTAGAGCCCTGCAGGTGCAGCAGCTGGTTGACAATTATGAAACCACTCCCATTAAACCCACTCAGCACAGAGGAACAAACAGTGATTTCTTCAGAATAACAAAAGGTAGGAATCTGCAACAAAGTTTGTTAAAATTCTTGTAATGTACATCATCCAGAGGGGAGGGGTTTTATCTCAACAAAAGTGGAGTTACTCTTTAAAGCTCGATTCACACTAAGGCAACTTGTCAGGCGATTTAGCCGCCTGACAAGTCGCGCTCCATGCAGTGCAATGGAACCGTTCTAATCGGTGTGATTCAAGTTGCTCCCACTTAGAAAAAAGTTCCTGTACCTTTTGGGTGCGACTTCAGAACGACTTGCATTGACTTCTAATACAGAAGCCGTGCTGAAGCTGCGCTGTACGGGGTGGCTTCAGAGTCGGGCGACTTTGAAGCCGCCCCAGTGTGAACCGGCACTTAGAAAAAAAGTAGTGTCAGGCGAGAGAAGTTGCAATTCCACAGTGACCAAAAAAAAACAAAGAAGCCAATAACTGTCATAACCAGGCATTCTTCTAATAGCCTAATATGTTTGCATACTAATTAAAAGGAGAAACAGAGAAAAAGATAGGGAAAAAAATGGAAAGCTGAAGGCAAAAGAAAAGATCAGAAAAGAAAATTAGAGAAAGAAGGAGTTAAATAAAAGAGAGAAAAGGGTCTCGGATCAGTGGATGAGGGTCATCAATTCGACGAAAGGAGATTATCGAAGCGCAATGGATGAGCATGGGAAATTCAAGGCTGCCAAACTCAGATATTTTTGAGTATTGGCTGTTAATTTCTCTATGTCCATAATGTCGTTCATTCAGCTTTTTACTACCTTAAAAAAGAACGGTTGGGGATTTCCAGGCTCTCGCTATGGTGAGTTTGGTCGCCATAAAATATGCATCGCCAATTGCCGCTCCAGATGGAGGAACCCCTCAACAGGTTTAAAAAGAAGAGCTTTATATGGATTTCTTTTGATGTAAGAGTGTACAAAGAAGCGCATAGACCCAGACCCATAGTTTGCACACCTTAGGGCAGGACCACCATATATGTGTTATCGTCACTGGCTGAGAGCAGCCACAAAAACAGGTGTCGATGAATAAGATGGAACAAAATGGGCCAAGTGAGCTGGCGTAAAATACCATCTATACAACATTTTTTAAAGCATTTTTCCAAGATAAGTACATTTGCAGAGCTCCTATATAATGCCATGGTCATAATCTGCCAGTCTTCGGGATCCAACCCCATCCCCAATTCACTCCACCCATTGATGATGAAAGGACCACACCAGGGGCTGTCTAGAATATACAATAAGCTCATCAAGATTTAGATAGGAATATACAGTCCTGTTGTATTAAGATAGTATTTGCTTATCTCCCAGAGGTCAACCGTAACCACTTAAAGTGGGGTTCCACCCAAAAAACAAAAATACCTGGAAAAATTCTAAAAAAACAAAAAACAAAAAAACATTTGGATATTTTTTTTTTTTTACTTACCTCTAAATGCCTGTTGCTAGGTGGTCCCTCGTAGTCTGCCTGTTCCTTTGCCTGGGCTGGTGACATCACTTCCCTCCCAGGCACAGGAAGGGCTCCGCTCTGCACCCTCCCTTCTGTCAATCATTTGGGACCCATTACAGGTCCCAGGTGATTGAGCGGCCAATCACGGCGCGCGGCGCCGCTCGCGCATGCGCAGTGGGTGCCAGGCTGTGAAGCCACAGCCCGGCGCCCACAGTTGAAATGCCGGCACCGACGAGCGGAGGGGGGGGGGATGAGCGGGGCTTCGATCCCCCGCATCGCTGGACCCAGGGACAGGTGAGTGCCCAATTAAAAGTCAGCAGCTGCAGTATTTGTAGCTGCTGACTTTTCATTTTTTTTTTGACGGCCCCCCTGGGTGGAACTCCTCTTTAGACCCCTTTCACACTGGGGCGGTTTTCAGGCGGTATTGCGCTAAAAATACCGCCTGCAAACCGCCCCTAAACAGCCTTCGCTGTTTGTTCAGTGTGAAAGCCCGAGGGCTTTCACACTGAAGCGGTGCGCAGGCAGGACGGTGAAAAAAGTCCTGCAAACCGCTTTTTTGGAGCGGTGAAGGAGCGGTGTATTCACCGCTCCTTCACCGCTCCCGCCCATTGAAATCAATGGGACAGTGCGGCTATACCGCAGCAATACCGCGGCTATAGCCGCGCTGTACGAGGGATTTTAACCCTTTTTCGGCCAACAGCGGGGGTTAAAACCGCACCGCTAGCGGCCGAATACCGCTGCAAGAACGACGGTACAGCAGTGCTAAAAATAGCGCTGTTGTACCGCCGACGCCACCACCGCCCCAGTGTGAAAGGGGCCTAAAGGACTAGCCTTGTTTTGGATTTTAGGTGTTTACATGTTTAAAACAGGTTTTTTTGCTAGAAAAATTCTTAGAACCCCCAAACATTATATATGTTTTTTCTTCTAACACCCTAGAGAATAAAATGGCTGTCTTTGCAATACTTTTTTTTGCACCGTATTTGCGCAGCGGTCTTAAAAGCGCACTTTTTTTGGAAAAATTTCACGTTTTTGAATAAAAAAATAAGACAACAGTAAAGTTAGCCCAATTTTTTTTATATATTGTGAAATATAATGTTACGCCAAGTAAATTGATACCCAACATGTCACGCTCCAAAATTGCGCCCACTCGTGGAATGGCGTCAAACTTTTACCCTCAAAAATCTCCATAGGCGACGTTTAAAAAATTCTACAGGTTGCATATTTTGCGTAACAGAGGAGGTCTAGGGCTAGAATTATTGCTCTCGCTCTACCGGTCGCGGCGATACCTCACATGTGTCGTTTGAACACCGTTTTCATATGCGGGCACTACTCACGTATGCGTTCGCTTCTAAAAAACTCTAAAAACTTATTTATTTTACATTATTTTATTTTTACACTGTTTTTAAAAAAAAAAAAAATTGTGTCACTTTTATTCCTATTACAAGGAATGGAAACATCCCTTGTAATAGAAAAAAGCATGACAGGTCCTCTTAAATATGAGATCTGGGGTCAAAAAGACCTCAGATCTCATATTTACACTAAAATGCAATAAAATAAAAAAAATAAAAGTCATTTAAAAAAATGACATTGAAAAAAAAGTGCCTTTAAGAGGTGTGGACGGAAGTGACGTTTTGACGTCGCTTCCGCCCAGCAGTGTCATAGAGACGAGTGGGCGCCATCATAGCCTCACTCGTCTCCAGGCACGGAGAATGATGCGATCGGCTCCGCCGCTACCGATGGCTCTGGTAAGCGGCGGAGGGCACCGGATTGCGGCGGGGGGGGGCCTCTCCCGCCACCGATAAAAGTGATCTCGTGGCGAATCCACCGCAGGGACCACTTTTATCTGAAAGCTGGCCGCCGCACGAAAACGGGGATACCGGGGTTATGGCAGCTAGCTGCTGCCATAACAACGATATCCGCCGTCAAAGTTTGGACGTACATCGTCGTGCGGCGGTCGGCAAGTGGTTAAAGGGATACTAAAGTCTCAGTTTTTTCCATTTAAAAATAACAAACATGTTATACTTACCTGCTCTGTTGCAGTGGATTTGCACAGAGCAGCCCTGATCCTCCTCTTCTTGGGTCCCTCTTCTGTGCTCCTAGCCCCTCCCTCCTGTTGAGTGCCCCCACAGATAGCAGCTTGCTATGGGGGCACCCGAGCCACCACTTTGTGTGTACATTCAGACACAGAGCCATGGTTTGGCCCCGTCCCCTCTCTTTACTGGCTCACTGACTTTAATTAACCACTTCCCTACCCAGCCATAGACATATGACGTCCTGGGATGGGATCTCCCATCCTGGGTGGACGTCATATGACGTCCTGGGATTCCCAGCCGTCTAGGGGCCGCGTTGCTCGGGATCTGGTGCGTGTGCCCGGCGGCCGCGATGTCCGCCGGGCACACGCGATTGCCCGTTAACCGGGCCGGACTGTGGATCTGTGTGTGTAAACACACAGATCCACAGCCTGTCAGGTGAGAGGAGAGCGATCTGTGTCAAAAGTGTCCGATGTGTCCGCCAAAATGTCGCAGTCACGAAAAAAAATTGCGATCGCCGCTAAAAAAAAAAATATTTTTTTTTTAAAAATGCCATAAATCTATCCTGTATTTTGTAGACGCTATAACTTTTGCGCAAACCAATCAATATACGCTTATTGCGATTTTTTTTTACCAAAAATATGTAGAAGAATACATATCGTCCGAAACTGAGGAAAAAATTTGTTTTTTAAAAAAAAATTGGGATATTTATTATAGCAAAAATTAAAAAATATTGTGTTTTTTTCAAAATTGTCGCTCTTCTTTTGTTTATAGTGCAAAAAATAAAAACCGCAGAGGCGATCAAATACCACCAAAAGAAAGCTCTATTTGTGGGTAAAAAAGGACGTCAATTTTTTTTGGGTACAACGTTGCACGACCGCGCAATTGTCCTTTAAAGTGCAACAGCGCTGAAAACTAAAAATTGGGCCAGGGAAGGAAGGGGGTGAAAATGCCCTGTATTGAACCGGTTAACAGCAGCAGGAGCCAATGGCGCTGTGTTGCTGTCTCAGCCAACAGGGGCAGCCGAGACACTCCTGCAACACCACTGGATCGAGATGGGCTCAGGTAAGTATTGGGGGACTGCTGCACACAGGTTTTTATCTTAATGCATTGAATGCATCAAGATAAAAAAAAAACCTTCTGACTTTACAGCCACTTTAAGGCTCAATGCACACTATAAGCTAAAAAAAAAAGCCAGAAAAATGCTGGATGAAAAATGTCGATAATAGCGTTTTTGTGACAGCTTCTAGTAGCATTTTAGAAGCTTATAGGAGCAGTAAGGAGCATTAGCACTTTATTGGTGTTTCTGTAGTACATGAAGAAAAAAAAAAGAAAAGAAAAAGCTCAAAAAAGCTGTTAGTAGCAGTTAGGAGCATTCAGCATATTTTTCTGCTGGCAAAAAAGCTACAATTTTTTTTTTTCTGCTCCAAAAACTAAAGCTCAAAAAATGCTAATAGCCTAAAGCAGTGTGCATGGACACATAGGATAACACTATTTAGCTTCTAGGAGCATCAAAAAAATTCTAATAACAGCTACTAGAAGCATAAAAAAATGCTAGTGTGCATGGAGCCTTACCCTTTCGCTGCCAGAGCTGTTTTTGCACACATGCATCAAAAATCATTTTAGGCCCGAAGATTACATACAACTCCCAATATATTATATATTTTCTGAAAGCAGACACTCTGGAGCAGGTATGTCCAAAGTCCGGCCCGCGGGTCAATTGCGGCCTGCATTCCGGTTTCGAACAGCCCGTCTGGCAATTTGGACATATATATATATATATATATATATATATATACATATATATCTTTATCTTTTGTGGCCCCCAACCAATCCCCAAGCGCTGGGGGATCACAAAAGATACACAGTATATATGCTGGCTGCCTTGGAGGGGTAGGGACGAGTGCCGTACATACAGGGGAATTTCCTGTTTACACGGCGGCCTCTGTAATAGGAAGTCACGTCTCCTGCGCTGCCATTGGACAACTGTTCTGTCCATCATAGGAGGCGGAACTTTGTATTAAAGAGGCCGCCGAGAAAACAGATTCTCCTGTATGTAATCTGTTGGCACTCGTCCCGCCCCCTTCCTGTCCCCTCCAAGGCTGCAGATGGGCATCGATCAGGCTGCACTGATGGCAATGGTGAGTCTGCATTCATGGCAATGGGGGTGCTGCATTCATGGCAATGGGGGTGCTGCATTCATGGCAATGGTGAGGCTGCATTGATGGCAATGGTGGGGCTGCATTAATGGCAATGGTGAGGCTGCATTCATGGCAATGGTGGGACTGCATTCATGGCAATGGTGGGGCTGCATTCATGGCAATGGTGGGCTGCATTCATGGCAATGGGGGTGCTGCATTCATGGCAATGGTGGGGCTGCATTAATGGCAATAGTGGGGCTGCATTCATGGCAATGGTGGGGCTGGCTTCATGGTAATGGTGGAGCTGCCTTCATGGCAATGGGGGTGCTGCATTCATGGCAATGTTGAGTCTGCATTCCTGGCAATGGTGAGTCTGCATTCATGGCAATGGTGGGGCTGCATTTATGGCAATGGTGGAGCTGCATTCATGGCAATGGTGGGGCTGCATTTAGGGCAATGGTGGAGCTGCATTCATGGCAATGGTGGGGTTGCATTTATGGCAATGGTGAGGCTGCATTCATGGCAATGGTGGGGCTGCATTCATGGCAATGGTGCGGGCTGCATTTATGGCACTTGTGAGGTTGCATTCATGGCACTTGTGAGGTTGAATTCATGGCACCTGTTAGACTGCATTGATGGGCACTGACCCTTATTTTGCTTCACAGTTCTATATTTAAAATTTTATTTTTTTTCCTGACACTTCCCTCTTAAAGTGAAGGTGCGTGTTATACGCAGATAAATAAGGTATATCCAAATAACACGCCCAAGCTCATCTCTTCGCCACACACAGCCACAAAGGCAGGAGAATTCTTGTTGGGCAGTGTATTAGTGCTCGGACGAAGACACTTAGACTGAATTTTAATCGTTCAAAGAATGTCAGGTAACATGGTCGGCCCTCGCGCATGTTCACTTCATCAATGGCTATCTTTCAAAAAAGTTTGGACACCCCTGCTATAGAGAATGGTATTTCCAATTTTTTGTGTCACGTGATATTACCACATAGGTTTATAAAAAATACACTAAAGTTCATTTTAGGACACACAATTGTTTGGTAAAATATAAAAAATGAGGTTTTACCGAGTAGATACTCAACATGTGAAACAGCCTATATTTTCCATAGGCGAGGCTTTTAAAGCCCCCTATAGGTCATCAGTTTAGTGTTACGGAGGAGGTCTCGTGCTAGAAATATTGCTCTCACTTCAAGGTGTGTGACGATATGTAACGTGTATCGCAATCAGAGTTTTCATGCGTAGGTGCCCCCCGACGCATGCATTTATGTTTGTACATTATATGTGGAAGTGGTGGAGCATCAAAATTTTGGGGGGATTTTATGTGCTTGGGTGTAACTTAAATTTTTTACAATTTAAAAAAAAATGTTTTTGCCTAACTTTTTTTTTTCATCACATAAAGACAAAAAGTCAGTTACCGGGGAGTCTAGGGGAGTTGTTTTTATTTTTGAGAACTTGGATCGGGTTGAGGGAATTAGGTGGCATACTCCAAAAAACAGGAAACTATGTAGAAGTTGAGGAGTTATGGGGCGTACACACGGTCGGACTTTTCGGCTACAAAAGTCCGACAGCCCGTCCGACGGACTTTCGACGGACGTTTGGCGGACTTGCGGTGGACTTTCTAACGAACGGACTTGCCTACATACGATCACACAAAAGTCCGACGGATTCGTACGTGATGACGTACACCGGACTAAAATAAGAAAGTTGATAGCCAGTAGCCAATAGCTGCCCTAGCGTGGGTTTTTGTCTGTCGGACTAGCATACAGACGAGCGGATTTCTGGGTCCGGCGGAGTTACGACGTAAAGATTTGAAGCATGTTCCAAATCTAAAGTCCGTCAGATTTGCGACTGGAAAAGTCCGCTGAAAGTCCGGGGAAGCCCACACACAATCGGATTGTCAGCCGGATTTGGTCTGTCGGACTTTTGTAGCCAAAAAGTCCGACCGTGTGTACGCCCCATAAGTATTCATTTTGGAATAGCTGTAATAAAGCAGTAGTAGTAGTAATAATAGCAGTAGTAGTTTCAAGCTCCTTCTTTTAGAGCTACGAGAGCAGATTTTCCATTTACAGAGAACTAGGTGGACTAAGCTCCTCAGAACACCAGCCGTGTCCCCTTTAAACAGACCCACAGCCTACTCTCTAGCACCGGAGGGGTGGCAGCAACCCAAAAGTCCCCAAGATCTTAAAAGAACCGTCTGTACTCACACAAGGCCCAAGGACAGCTGGTTACCTTCTTTCAACTTCCTAGTGACACCTTACTCCGATAATACCAGACTAGTTATTCAGCGGACAGCTCTCTCTCTCTCTCGCTCTCTCTCTCTCTCTCTCTCTCTCTCTGTGGTTTAACCACTTCAGCCCCGGAAGAATTTACCCCCTTCCTGACCAGAGCGTTTTTTGCGATTCGGCACTGCGTCGCTTTAACTGACAATTGCGCGGTCGTGCAACGTTGAACCCAAACAAATTTTGCGCCTTTTTTTCCCACAAATAGAGATTTCTTTTGGTGGTATTTGATCGCCTCTGCGTTTTTAATTTTTTGCGCTATAAACAAAAAAAGAGTGACAATTTTGAAAAAAAAACAATATTTTGTACTTTTTGCTATAATATCCCATTTTTTTTTTAAAAAAAAGCAAATTTTTTCTCAGTTTAGGCCGATATGTATTCTTCTACATATTTTTGGTAAAAAAAAGAAAAAGTTATAGCGTCTAAAAAATAGGGGATAGATTTATAGCATTTTTATTATTTTTTTTTTTTTACTAGTAATGGCAGCAATCTGCGATTTTTATCCTGACTGCGACATTATGGCGCACACATCGGACAATTTTGACACATTTTTGGAACCATTGCCATTAATACAGCTATCAGTGCAATTAAAAATGCATTGATTACTGTAAAAAATGTCACTGGCAGTGAAGGGGTTAACACTAGGGGGCTGTGAAGGGGTTAACTGTGTTGCCTGGGAGGTGATTCTAACTGAACTAACTAGGGGACTAACTAGAGGAAGTGACAGATTGTGGTTCCTAGCTAATAGGAACACACGATCTGTCACTTCTGTCAGAACAGAACAGGGAAGTGTGTGTTTACAGCGGGCATGCGCGCCTGTTATCCGGACCCCGAGAGCCAACGTATAGCTACGCAGTTTCACGCAGGGGAGCCAATCTGCCGCAGTATAACTGCAGCGGCTGGTCCGGAAGCGGTTAAGCGCCTCAGCATCCAGGCTCTCAGGTCACCCATCTGAGGCCTTACAACAGCAAACATGTGGCAGCAATGCCCTGGAGGACAGCAAGCCCCCCCCCCCCCAAGCTGGACTAATACTCTCCAGGAAAAGACCCAGAGCCCAGTGTGCTCAAATAATTTATACAATCTTCCAGCGTGCCTTCAGAGCCTGCCTCTCCGGGATTGCCCAGGGCTGTATTCATGCCATCATCTGCATAACTCCACACCTATGATCCAGAAGCTTCTCAAGCTCTTTGGAGACAGAGGGAGCTATCAGACTGGCAGCAGATGCTCATACTTAACAGACCTAACTAGTAGAATGCAGCTACACTGATTACAGTAAGCAAACTAAATTTACCTAACAAACAATTACAGCCAGACTGAGTACAGTGAGGCAACTAAATGTACCTATCAAAACACAGCTTGACAAAATACACTGAGCCAACACTAAACCTATCTTATATAATTCTAGCACCTATCTAGGAAGGTGCTACATACACTGTATTACCAAAGGTTTTGGGACGCTTGCCTTTACATGCACATGAACTTTAATGGCATCCCAGTCTTAGTCTGTAGGGTTCAATATTGAGTTGGCCCACTCTGTGCAGGCCAGTCAAGTTCCTCCACCCCAAATTCGCTCATCCATGTCTTTATGGACCTAGCTTGGTGGACTGGTCCAAATCATTTGGTGATGGGGGGATTATGATGTGGGGTTGTTTTTCAGGGGTTGGCTTTGGCCCCTTAGTTCCATTGAAGGGAACTGTTAACGCGTTAGCATACCAAGACATTTTGGATAACTTCATGCTTCCAACTTTGTGGGAACAGTTTGGGGATAGCCCCTACCTGTTCCAACATGACTGTGCACCAGTGCATAAAAAAGATCCATAAAGACATGGATGAGTGAGTCTGGGGTGAAGGAACTTGACTGGCCTGACCTCAACCCGATTGAACACCTTTGGGATAAATTAGAGCGGAGACTGCGAGCCAGGCCTTCTTGTCCACATCAGTGCCTGACCTGCGCTTTTGGAAGAATGGTCAAACATTCCCATAGACACACTCCTAAACCTTGTGGACAGCCTTCCCAGAAGAGTTGAAGCTGTTATAGCTGCAAAGGGTCGGCCAACTCAATATTGAAACCTATGCTGTAAATCAATGCCCATCAATGTCGCCCATCAGTGCCACCTATCAATGCGCATTAGTGCCACTTAACAGTGCTCATCAGTGCCACCTATCAGTGCCCATAAGTGCGGCATATTATTGCCTCCTCATCAGTGCCCATAAGTGCCACCTTATCAATGCCCACCAGTTCAGCCTATCAGTGCCGCCTCATCAGCGCACATCAGTGAAGGTGAAAAATTACTTTACAAAATTTACTGACAGAAAAAAGTAAAAAACATTTTTTTTTCAAAACTTTTGGTCTTTTTTTTTTTTTGTAAAAAATAAAAAACCCAGCAGTGATTAAATACCACCAAAAGAAAGCTCTATTTGTGTGAAGAAAATGATAAAAAAAATTGTTTGGGTACAGTGTAGCATGACCGCACAATTGTCATTCAAAGTGCGACAGCGCTGAAAGCTGAAAAATGGCCTGGGCAGGAAGGGCTTGTAAGTGCCCTGTAGGCAAGTGGTTAAAGTTCATGTGCTTGTAAAGGCAGGCGTCCAAATACTTTTGGCAATATAGCGTATGTTTAAAGTAATCACAGCAAACATCCACGTTCTTATAATTAAAACTTTGCAGGCTTTCTGACCCGGATTTTAGGAGCACTTTCAAACCTGTCCATTCTGGTGCATTGTGTTAAAGCGCGTTATGTTGCACATTAATATGCGTTGCATTATGCCACCCCCTTCAAATGAAATGGCTGCCATTGCACCAGAACAGAAAAAAAACAGACATGCAGCATTTCTCCCAATGCAATGTACCAAAACGCATGGTAGTCTGTTGCAATATGTTATGGTGTGCTGCAAAGCAGGTGTGTCAGAGATGCATTGCAGTGCAATGGCGTATTTGCAAACTCAGTAGTTGCTCCTCCACTGGTTAATATAAAAATGTATGAAAGACTAACCTTTTAAGAATTGAACGTTGATTAAAGAATTTTTTTTTGTACTAATGTATTTACTGCAATATATGTATAAAATACATTGTATTTAAGGACTCGTTTACACGGCCGTATTTGCATGCCAGCATGAGTGTCGCATGCATCCTAGTGCCAGCAGCCCCATAAAGGTCTATTGGGAGACTCGACTGCACAAACACAGTCGCTTTGTCCCAATATGACACCTGTGTGGTACGCACCTTATGTGCGTTCGTTGGCGCGCACCCGCACAAATGTCACAGTGGGACACAGCGGCTGTGTCCATGCTGCCCAGTCTCCCAATTTATGGGATTGCTGGCACAGGAATGCACGCAACACCTGGGCAACCCCATACCAGCAAAACAGAGCCCCACACAGGGCATGCAAGTAATCGGCCATGTGAATGAGGCTTAAAAGGTTAGTCAGGAACTTTGCAAAGGAAGGGTGGGTCATAGAGGAGCAATTCTGCTGCTAGAGACAAATTGCCAGCGGTAGGATTGCTGAAGAGGCTGTCTCTTTGGAATTGTTCCCCCTGTAGTCAGATGTAGCAAGATGTTGCTTTGTCACTGCCCTGAACCCTGCTGAACTCACTGCCCCAGCTACAGAGGGAGTGATTCCATAGGGACAAACAGGTAGCTTTTTAGTGATCCTGCTGGCTCATGATTTCGACAAATCGCCAGCGGCAGGATCACTAGTGGCAGAATTGCCCGTCTGACAGTAATAGCAGCAGAAAAAAAATTATGAGGGAAACAGTTGAAAAGTAAAATCTCATTTTGGGTTTTTTCTTTTACAACTTATCACTTACACGTATTAGCTGGAAACTTATTTATTAATTTGTTCGATTTATGATGTATTTATTTATTTGTAGCACAAAAAAAGATGCAAGAGCAAAGACGAATCATTGTTTATTGTATTCATAGAAAGTGCATAGTAGTACAGTTTGGCTTGTACTCAATTTTTCATACTCTACATGGCACAATCAGCAATGTTTGCTTGGCAGAGGAACATACTGTATACAGTAACATTTTATTCATACATCATTGAATGATTAGCTGTTCACCTCTTTAACAAATCTTCTAATCAATTACTGCAATTTAAAAGAAAAAGACCCCCAAAGCCTGGATTATCATTTAAATTTAATACAATCTTGTCAACAGGAAATAAAAAAAAAAACTGTAGGCTGTTATTGTTGCCTGACATGTAAAATGCTAGTTGACTGGCAGGGCATGCTGATCCTCAGGCTTCAGTATGCAGATAAGATATACCTTTATGTGCCGTCTGCTTCCTGTAATGGTGAACTCCATATTCTTAAAGAGATTTTACTTTATAACTTACATTATGTCCACCTACAATAGTTGAAAATGGATAAGGCAAATATATTCATGTATTATGCAGCACCAGAGCAGTGGAAAGAAGCCTGTACTTGTGTTGTGATACATTTTTGATGCTAGGCCAGGTGGTGGGTTCCCTAGACATAAAATGAGAGCCAAACACACCCCTTGCCATACTGTCCTCTCTGATCTCTGTGTTTTTATAAGAGAAGGAAGATGGTCAAGCCTACCCTGTTTCCTCGAAAATAAGACCTAGCGTGATTGTCGGTGATGGCTGCAATATAAGCCCTACCCCCAAAATAAGCCCTACCCTGTTTCCTCGAAAATAAGCCCTACCCTGAAAATAAGACCTACAAGGACTTTAACTAGGGCTTATTTGGGGGGTAGGGCTTATTTTGCAGCCATCACCGGCAATCACACTAGGTCTTTTTTTTTCAGGGAAACAGGGTATGTACAAAGTTCTGTACACAATTTCTCATGAAGCTCAAATATGCATCTCCATACACATACTGTAAGCGTTTCTAGGATAAAAGTGAAAATCTATTTGTGGTCATAATAATTGCATATGAACAGTAAGAAGGTGAGCAGGATGGTGTGCAGGCATGGTCAATACTTCTACCACTATCATGCAATGCTAACATAAATGAGAGCACTTGAATGTTTACTTTTATTATGTGAAAAAGGACAAGCCAGATAGGGTGAATGAAACTTCCCATGTCTTGTCATCAAATCACTGGTTAATGTCTGGGATTAAACCAGGGTTCTCCAAACTTTCTAAAGGAAGGGCCAGTTTACTATCCTTCAGACTTTAGTGGGGCTGGACTGTGCCCATTGTTGGTGTCAGTGGCAGGAATTATGCCCTGTTGTTGGTGTCAGTTGCAAAAATAATGCCTCAAGGGCAAGATAAAGGCAAGCAAAGGGCTGCATCCAGCCCCAGAGCCGTAGTTTGGAGACAAAGGCAAATGTAAAAAGCGTTGTGACTCGAGTAACCACCTTTTATATCTTATTGTTGGTGTCATAGCTACAACACATGCAAAAAGCTCGTCAACTGGGGAAAAAAGGATCAATTAAACAGATGTGAGAGACTCTGCTATGTTGTGTACTAATTACATGGGTGACTTCTGGTTCCTTTTACCTTTTAGCCCACCAAACTGTCTGGTTGTATCATTGTGTAGGTCTATAAACCCTATTCCATAGAAGCCATGGTTTCCATAAACTGCAATGATGATGATCGACTAGCCAGAAATAACTGTATGCTGTTCAAAATAAATGGCACTTATTAGGCTGTATCTCTACTATGAACTAGTTGTTCTGGATGTAAAGTTGACCAAACCTTTATGAAGGAATGACTCTGCCCATTATCCTTAAGCGAGGTATAGACTCCTCATTTTGGGATTGTGTTTCAAAAGGCTGTACTGGGTTTTGAACTAATTAAGTGGGGGGCTTTTTGGTTCCTTTAAGACCACCTACCTCACTCACACAAACAGATGTGAACATCTTTTCTTATCACTGATATTCCCAGCAGATAAGCCACCACTGGTAGGACAAAGATGGCAAAAATAAGCCTGAAAGGGGTTAAATCCCTCCCTTACGCTATCCGAAATATATAGTTCTACTTTAAGGTTGATTCCATGACAGCGAGGAATGTGAATGTTCTAATCACCTGCTCAAGGGATGAGCTACAGCATTGGAAACATTATGAGGAGCCGCTGTGCGATTCTGAGCATGCTGCACAGTGAAGCGCCCTGGGGAACTACAGATCGGCTAAGTACTAATATATTATATTGCAAAAATGCTGAGGGAGGGAGAACTGAAATGCACTTCTCCTCAAAGGCCTTAATGCTGACAGACTTATTCAAGAAGTAAGGCAAAATGTATAGTGCAGTGACCTATATTATTAATCATAACTTATATTTTACTCATCTAGCTCCAGGAAACTAAAAAGTGACAGATTCCTATATGAGTTACTGTACTTTTGCTGTCAGTTACTGAATAAACCCAAGAAATGCACATCCATTCGAGGAGGTGGCCCATGTATGTTCATCTCAGTTTAGCTAGGCATCCAGGATAGACATGCCTACCATAACATTATCTTTTACTACACTTGGGCTGCTGGCAAGGAGAAATCTGATTGTCCACGTATGAGTGCTAGCACCTGCCATGACCCTCGCTCAGCAATATGCTCACAACATTTCAGATCTTTCACTATTCTCTATAGCGGACCAAAGGGTCATCCTTTTTTTCAAATCATTGTTTCAACATCTCTGTTTACGACACAAAAGTCTTACTCATTTGTTACACACAAGCAGCAGCCAAAGGCTCCATGCACGCTGGACTTAAAAAAAAAAAAATGCCAGTTCCTTTGGCAGAAAAAAAAAAACATTCATATAAAGCATTTTTTGTATACCGTTTAGACGAGTTATGGAGAGTTTTGCGTTTTTTCTGCCAGAAAGCTGCAATCAGAAAAAAAACAGAAGGGTTTTTTGTTTCCTGCCTCTGAATGTTGAGCTCAAAATATGCCTGTAATTGTCCTAATGGGCATGGACACATAGGATAACACGGAGATGCTTCTACAGGCAGAACACAAAACTCCTGTAGTAGCAGCAGTGATTTTTAAGCCAGTGTGCATGGAGCCTTAAGCCCCATACACACGATTAGATTTTCTGCAGATTTTCCAGGTCAAACCTTGAGAGTTCCAATTTGTATGCAATCAGGTAGGCCCTTGCACTACATGGTTTTGGTAAATCTGAAGACAAAAATCTGCAGTAAATCTAATAGTGTGTACGGGGTCTTAGAAACACAAGCAAAGCTTGGAATCAAGAGCAGCACTTGTTTTTATAGAGCCATCTATGGTAAACCACTTCATTTATTGACTATACTGCAAATACCATTTGTTTGATCAGGCAAGTAAAAGGCAGTGGCTCCTCCAACTGATAATACACACTACGGCTGATCTGGCTCTTGTATTCAAAGTCAATTACATTGTGTGCTTAACTAATCAAATGAATTTACATAACACCATGCACAATCTTTTTTAAGTTGACAATGACCAATTATTCTGCTTTAATTGGCATAAAACTGTAGCTCCTGTCTATCTGTTTAATCAACATGTAATCAGACTCTCTCCATCATCTGTTTGCAGACTAATGCCCCGTACACACGGTGGGACTTTGTTCAGACATTCCGACAACAAAATCCTAGGATTTTTTCCGACGGATGTTGGTTCAAACTTGTCTTGCATACACACGGTCACACAAAGTTGTCGGAAAATCCGATCGTTCTGAACGTGGTGACGTAAAACACGTACGTCGGGACTATAAACGGGGCAGTGGCCAATAGCTTTCATCTCTTTATTTATTCTGAGCATGTGTGGCACTTTGTCCGTCGGATTTGTGTACACACGATCGGAATTTCCAAAAACAGATTTTGTTGTCGGAAAATTTTACATCCTGCTCTCAAACTTTGTGTGTCGGAAAATCCGATGGAAAATGTGTGATGGAGCCTACACACGGTCGGAATTTCCAACAACAAGGTCCTATCACACATTTTCCGTCGGAAAATCCGACCATGTGTACGGGGCAATACAGTTAAGCCTGGTACACATTGAGTTTTTTTTTTTTTTTTTTCATTCAACCCAGCTCAGGAGGAGATCATGTACTAACTATCCAATGTTAGTACAGCACTTTCCCCCGCTGCGCTATTGTGTTCTGACAGGGATGACCCCGCAAGAACAAACAGGTAAGTGCTCTCGCTCATCAGATGCCGATTGGCAGACCTAGTTTCTATTGAACTGGTTGATTCAGGCCATGTGTACGGGGCTTTAAGCGCTTAATGTCATTTCCCCTCAAATGTGCAAAATTTTCCTCTATAAGCAGTCTATTTTTGTCTTTCGGCATTCCAAGATTTTATTTAATAATCAGCAGAAAGATGATTCACGCAATTTCCCAAGCAGTAGCAACATTGTATGTATGAGAATTCTGAAATTTTGGAATCTGGTGTAAAGCCGGCCATACACTGAGTAGATTTTGTCCAGTTCCCGATGAACCAGGCCAATAGTCGCTTTGTGGGTGGCCCTGTCGGCACCCTCCTGCCCAACTTTCGCTGATTGAAAAAAATAAATAAAATAAAATAAAATGGAGCCAGGTTGAAGATTATGAGTCTTACCGTGGCTACATTCAATCAGCAGCTGCTGTTGGGGTATAATGACAGCCACTGCTGCCACCTGTCAGAGAAAAATAGCCAGCACTGCAGGTTAATCCAGCCACACTGTATAGTGGGGATGGCACAAGCTCTATTTTTTTTCTCCTTCAGCCTTGCAGGATGAACAATAAAGAAAATCTTTTAGTGTATGGCCAGTTTTAAGTTATCTGGTGCTTGAGGATAATGCTTTTTTGAAAAAGCAAGCAAACAAGAAGCTTAGAAGAGAGGAGCTCCAGTCTTCTAGGTGAAAACTAAAAGTCAGCAGGTACAAAAACTGTAGCTGCTGATTTTTACTAAACAGCTACTCACCTGTCCGAGGATCCAGTGGTGTGCTCACCCCAGCCATTTTCTCCCTGTGCCCTCTCTCACTGGCATCTTTACTATGGGCACCCAGTTCCGATCACCTAGGCACCTGCCAAAAAATGTACCCGCTCCCCCCCTCCTCCCCAAAAGCTCAATTTCAAACAGGAGCGGGGGAGGATGCCTTAAAGCAGAACTCTTCTTTTGGGTGGAGCTCGGCTTTAAATACCATTACTGCAAAGTTAACTTTGGGTGCAGACAGTGAAAAAATGAATTACCATTTAAATAGCGGTCCTCATATGTCAAACTATGGAGGAAGAGGTGGGCGCTGAACGGTTTCATACAATTTGTTTTGTCTCTAGGTTCCAAATGCTCTCTGTGTGTCTACCAGTCTATAAAGGTAAACCTCACTTTATTGTAGGCAAACACAAGCTGCTGTGTTTAAATATACGCCAGTAACATTTACTGATAAAGATGGAGATAATCAGAAGCTTATCAGGGCTAATCAAAGATTTACAAGTTAAATTATATATAAAAGTCTACTTTAACCAAGTGCATGGCTAAGAGCAGGAATATAATTTAAATTAAAAAAAAAAAAAACACATTATCTGAATTCAGAATGCCCTTCAGTATGTTTAATAAGATAGCAATATTTGATTAACCTTATGGTTAAAGCAGCTGGCAGTGGCTAGACTGGAACATACCCAGGGACTTGTGACATGTCTATTGCATAAAAGGTAACAAAACCACAAAAAGGTTTGACTTGGCTACCGTGTGCTCATTCCCTTGTGTGTAGCCTGTATAGATTTGTTCCGCTTTGACATAGTACCTGTATTAGTAACATAACACAATGGGCGAGCCTTGATAATAAAGCTAAAGAGCTTTCGTACAAACTTACTCATGCTTAGTGATATTCATGCTAGGATATTGAAGTATTTGTTGCCCTGGGAACTCTAAAAGAGGCAGTAAGGATTCTTCAGAATGCTGTTGCATGGCCATACATTCCCTTTTCTCCACGCGACACATCTATCTTTCAACATCTGTATATGTACCTCCTGCATTTGTTAAGGTAAAGAAGGAAAACCAGAATAAACCCTCATTGTTGGCAGAGGAAGGATAGACGATCTTCTTGTGCATTCTTCTTCTAGATACTGCAATTTGTGTATGGCAAACCTAAAGGTTATTTTAAAACAAGCAATTCCATCACTGATGACAACTCAGTAACAGGCAAAGTTGCTTTCTCCTATAGAGGCCCTTGCTTTCTGGTGAGTAAGATCTGAAGAATCTCTGCCCCGCACAGGAGTGACAGCCATTAAGGGAAGTCGATTCATGCTGGTGACTGTGTCACCAGGGGTGGAGTCATCTGTGACACCAGAGTACTGCATATTTCAAAAAGGTCAGGCTAACCATAGGAAAGGGGTTGGAAGGTTCAACCACCAAAATAGCTACAGAACCACAAATGATACTATCCACACATGCACTAAAATGATTCTTGGGTAACTAATACCAATCACGTAGGAAATAATTGATATGGAAGCCGATTGGTTTCTATGCACAGCTGCATCAGATTCTGTACTCTCCAGTTTTAGTATATCAACCTGGTTTGGGTGTAGCAAGTCAGTGTCTCAGCAAGTAGTGGAGCAGACATCAGCGGCCCAGCTCAAACCATGCACATACAAAAGGAGGCAGCAACTCCCTTATTTCTATCTGGATATATTCAACTTAGAAATACAGGCAGCACTTCCATCAAAGGCTTTAGAGTGGACCAAAATTTAGTTATTCTTTTATTTTACAGGAATTAATAACAATGTGGCCAAAAATAGGTATACCAGTACGAACCTGGACATGTTTAGTCTCTTAGGTGCAACATCCTTAGAACCTGTCCCTGACACTGTTTAGGCTTCATGTACACTGGCAGCTCCTGACTATGGCCACGGAAAACGTCAAACTGTGTTTTTACCACAGCCCACGGTCAAAACATTCCTATACTGCATTCAGGAGAAGAAGGTTTAACCTGACCTAAACACGGCAGCACCTAAACTCTGCTAAACTTGTCTATGCACACATGGGCTTTTACGGAGTTGAGTTTAGGCGCCTTGGCAAAAAAAACCCCTAAACTCCCCAAACTTTATGTCTTTCATCAATGTTACAAAATTCCTCGATCCTGACACTGTGACAGGGTAACACAAATTCTGCTCATCTTCAATGTCCATACATTCTTGTGAGATGAACTTCTTCAATTTACCCAGTGTGTGGGGCTTCCTCTCAAAAACCCTATCCTTCACTGTGCCCCTATGCTTATAAAAAAAAAAAGTCCATAGGTGTTCAGGACAGGTGAACATGGCAGCCACTCAACACTACGAAGTCACCCAATAGAATTCTGTGGGTGCTGTCAAGATAATCCTATATCAACAAAGCAGAAAAAAAACAGGGGCCCCCCATTATAAATGTAGAAGTAATGTAGAAATACTTTTAGCCAACCCTGTATATTCAACAATCCAAGACAAAATCTGAAGGATGGTTGGAGGGCTTAGGAAAACTGTATTTTCAAGCCTCTGAAAAGGGCTTGCTTAACAGAATGGTCAAGTTTAAAAAAATAATCATGTGTCCCAAAAACCAAAGCTGTAAAGGGAGGGATGGGGGGGGGTCTTAATTTGAAACTAAAGTTTAGCCATGTCAACTCCCTTCTGCTGTAACCACTCACTAAAAGGCTGCAACATTTTCCTCTGAAAAAGTTCAGTCATTTTTCAGATTAGTAGGACCTCTTTTTCCTGGAAAGAACAGCCGGGGATGGGGTGGGGAATGTATTTCATGAGCAGCAGGGGAACCAACTGACTTCTCAGGCACAGGCAGGATGAAAGCGGTTTAAGCACCCTTAAGCCCTGTATACACAGCCCGAATGTTGGATTGCATTGGTCGGTTCAACAGAAACCAGCCAACATTTGTCCCGTGTGTACTGCAGGGAGTCCGGCTTCTGTGGAAGGGGCATGACCGAAAAAGTAATGCCGACCGACTCCCGATCAGCATTCTCAGCCAATGGCTGAGAGCGTGGGCTGAAGCCCTGCTGGGTTGAATGAAAAAAAAAAAAAAAACCCAGATCCTGTTCCCTTAAAGCATGTTATACAGCACAGCGTTTGTGCTGTTTCATTTGGCCCCCTGTATCACCTGACTGATCCTGCTTGGCTATGCCCTTCCCCTGTACGCTGACCACAATATATCAGGGGTGCTGAGCACCGTTGTCAGTGTGCATGCCTTCGTCAGCCACAGCCCTTCCCTCTCTGACTGCTCGTGTCAGTGACCATCCCCCCCTGCTGCTGCTGCTCCTCTCATACAGAAGGGATGGGAGCTTTTACTGTTAAGTATTAGAACAATAAGTTCCCCTGTGTCATATCATAAATATGCTTGTCTGTACTGATAACACAGCGTCTTCTTGTGATCATGTGAGGCCTCGGCTCTGTCGCTCCTCTCCTACCCGGATGAATGTCAGCGGCAGTGCTCAGCCCAGCCCACTGGAACCGTCAGCTGGGCAGAGGAGGAGAGAGGAGGCAACTGATCACAGGAAGACTGTGTGTCATCAGTACAGATAAGCATATTTATGATATAACAGAGACACAGGGGAACTTATTGTTCTTAAACAGAGGGGATGGGAGCTTTTTATACAAGTGGCTTAACAACCACTTCCTTCCCCGCCCATAGTCAAATGATGTCCACAGATGGGATGTCCCATCCTGGGCGGGCGTCATATGACGTCCTCGGCTTCCCAGCAGTATAGGGGGTGCATGCCCGATGGGCATGCCCGCGATCGCTCGTGACAGAGCAAGAATGTGGATCTGTGTGTAAACACACAGATCCATGTCCTGTCAGGGGAGAGGAGACAGATCATGTGTTCCTAGTATATAGGAACACCAATCGGTCTCCTCCCCTAGTCATTCCCATCCCCCACAGTTAGAATCACTCCCTAGGTAACACATTTAACCACTTGATCACCCCCTACTGTTTACTTTATAAATGTCACTGGCAGGGAAGGTTTGATTAGTGCATATTTATAGCACTGATCGCTGTATAAAATGTCAATGGTCCCAAAATAGTGTCAAAAACATCCAATCTGTCCGCCGCAATGTCAGTCACAATATTAAAAAAAAAAAAATTATATATATATATATATATATATATATATATATATATAAAAAATGTATATATTATTGCAGATCACCGCTATTACTAGTATAATAAAAATGCCATAAATCAATCAATAACCCATTTTGATGGCGCTATAACTTTTACGCAAACCACTCAATATATGCTTATATTTTTTTTTTTTTTTACCAAAAATATGTAGAAGAATACATATTGGCCTAAACTGAGGAAAAAATTTTTTTTTTTTTTTTTTTAAATTGGGGATATTTATTATAGCAAAAAGTAAAAAATTGTGTTTTTTTTCCTTCAAAATTGTCGCTTTTTTTGTTTATTAGCGCAAAAAAATAAAACCGCAAAAGGTGATCAAATACCACCAAAAGAAAGCTCTATTTGTGGGGAAAAAAAATTATAAAAATTTCATTTGGGTAGTGTTGCATGACCGCACAATTGTCATTAAAAATGTTACAGCGCTGAAAGCTGAAAATTGGCCTGGGCAGGAAGGGGGTGAAAATGCCCTGTATTTAAGTGGTTAAGTAGGAACATAAAGGAACAGTGAGAGGATATGTAAAAAAAAAACAAACAAAAAAACCATATACTTTACTTATTACAATCTTTAACGCCTCTTATAGAATCATATAAAAAAAAAAAAAAAGAGAGAGCTGTTGAGTTACACATTGTATAACATGTTTGAAAAATACTTTTTTGCATGTTTTACTTGTACAAATATCCTCTACAGCTTTGCAGAATGCTATGCAGCAGCATACAGTGGTTTACAAATTAGAATCTGATGTCACACAGTGGTATACACAGATGTTAAATGTCACTGAATTTAAAAAGTGTAATAATGGTGGGCTCCTACATCGTGTTAATGAATCTTACTGGGATTTCAATTGACCATATTATACCTTTAGTTAAAGAAGCAATCATGTTAAGCAACGGTTCTAAAGATTTTCAGTATATAATAGTGCAATTAGGATTTTCAGTATATAGTATTAATTATTATTTATTATAGTATTAATTTCTGCAAACCTAAGATTTCAAGATGAATGAGAATTTCTCATTATATTACCTATAAGTACACAGAAAAGGAATGTAAATAAGATAGAGATGCCAAGTAAAGACCGAGTTTAGAATTTAGAGAAAAAAAAAAAAAAAAGTTAGACTTCAATGCATTAAAACACAATGAGATGATTTACAGAAGAATTAGAAATGGTTTATAAAGGGTCCACACAACTATGCTACAGTAATGCACATGCTATTTGCACTGGTGCAATTCATTGTGAGTGGTACCCCAACGCACATCTAAATTTCCCTTATACATTATTGGCTATTCAAAATGAACTTTTGTTTCTTTACTTGGCTCAGTTAACATTCACTTTGCTCAGTGAGCAGTCTTTATTTCTGTACCAAATCAACCCAAATGCTAAAAAGCCCAAAATTTAGGCTGCATTTTTTTCCTTATGCATTGTATATTGAACTCAAAAAGAAAACGTTCATGAAGAGTTGCATCTACACATGTTGCTATTTTTTTTAACATGTGTTGCAATGTGATTTGGATTGCATATAAATGCACATTAAAAGTTAGCCACTTATCTATATCCATCGGCTATGTATTGGTTATCAGCTAATTGATACACAGTAAAAACAGATCACTGATTACAATATATCTGGACTTTCTTGGTGGTGATCAGGCAGCTAGGATGAGGATTTCAGACATCTCATAACTTGGTTACACTTATAATTAACATTCATAATACATTTATCAAAATGGAATGGATAATTACTAGACACAGCGTGACGAAAAAAAAAGTAAACTTTGGGAGAAAAAAAAATTAAAAATGCACAGCAAATGTAATAGCTTCATTTAGTCTTTTAAGTTGATATTTTAAGAAGATTACATATAAAGGACCTGCAGTTTTTTTAAACCTACTTACAATTTAAACATTAAAAACAAATGAAAGAAGGAAGATATACATCTGTACATTCTTATGGGTCTGGTTAACATCTGAACATTGAAAACCACCAGTAAAACAAACCCTTGTGCTTTCAAGGTGCAGGACACCTACAACTAGATGTAAAGCTGGCCACACAAACCAACTAGACAATCTCCTCTAGGTTAACTACCAGGTAGGTAGTTTGACAATCTAACATTTTTTTTATAGGTTATATCTAATCAGGAAGGCCTTTGTACTATACAGTTGTAGGTAACTGTAAAACAAGAAAAAACAGACTGTTGTTGACTTGGCTTAAAGACCATCAAAAAAAATATGGGTTGAGTTCAAGTTCAGGTATACCGTTATGTGGCGCACAGTTTTCATTGTGAACAAGAAGCTTATCTGTCATATCTTCCGACTTGGTGTCCACCACTCCTGAAAACACAACTACAGCATAGAAAACACACAATTGGAGCATATTTTGAAGAAAAATGTACACAAAAAAAAAAAAAAAAAAAAAAAAAATCACTGATCCCTCTTTCTAAATCTGGAAAATAAATTGAAGGGCATGTAAAAACAAATATTTATACAAGTATGCATTTTATGTAAAGACCTGTTCTACCAACTAAATCTCCTATACATTTACATGCAGCCTGAATCAGATGAGGTCTGCAGTTGCATTGAGCCTATGAAATAATTTGTTTATTGTGATCTCTTTGAATGCTAATAACCAACACCATATGTAATTATTTTTTAAGGTGGCGTATTTACATTATATAGTAAATAAATGTGCATATACTATTGTACAAAGTATGACAAAATATAGAGTCTGAAGACATATATTAAGGCTGAAAAGTCCAGTAAAAGACATAAGCAATACAAGAGTTATACAGTATTGTAACCTGCTTTGCTTTCCAAGGAAAGAAATACTAGAGAAAGGAAAAAGAGAAAGGGAAAAAAAACAAAAACAAAAAAACCCTTCAGTATTGGGAAAAAAAAAAAAAAAAGAAAAAGAAATAAGAAGAAGAAGAAGACTCCAGATCGGTTTGGCATCTCAAGACTGTTTGACACCATTGCCGGCATCAGTGAAAGAAAAGAATAGTCAACCGTTAGAGAGTAGTCTGGCCATTCTGGTTTCATTTGGTCGTGCAAAACTGTAGCAGTTTGAAAGCCCCTGGAGGTGCTAGTCTACTGGAGGGGCTGGAGGTTCATGACTGGGATCCTGCAGATAAAAGACGATACAGTGTTCATGGGTTATGCTTCTTATGACTCATATTACAATTATACTGTACTGAAATACATTTATGCCAAAAACATAAAGGGCCTTAAAAGTGTAACAAAAATGTCCGAAAAGGAAGATTTTCATTGGATGCCAAGGTCAACATAAACTATTCTTTCAGACACTCCTATGCAAGGCCCAACTTTATTAATGTTTACATGCCTAGTACAGTTAAATGATTTGTGCTAATGTGCTAGGCGTCTACAAAACGTAATTAAAAAAAAAAAAAAAAAAAACGAGAAGGAAATGAGTTATGGGAAGGGGGGTCATTCACCCATGGGTCAGCCCAGTATTATCCTTACATTATTATATAATGACCATTTAAGTTTTTCAGCACTTTGTACTAGTTTAAAAGGGGTGGGAGCAAACCGATGATGGAGTTAAAGGGTTTGTGGTAGAACAGACAATCCCCAATAGTTGGTCTGCTTAGACTGGTGCAAGTGATTTGTTTAAGTGAATAATGAAGAGTACCTCCAAAATTACTACACCAGCACAGCAAAGGGGTTGCATTCACTCTCATGCTTTAAAAGCCAAGTAGGAATGAACGGTGATTACACTTACTGGGCGTTTTTCTCGGCAACTGGTGTAGGGTTGTAGGTATTGATGTGCCTAGAATGCACAGGTCATTCCTTGGCCATACTCAATAACTCCCTGCTGAGTCAACAGGGTGTATTGGGCACAGTAGGATGCAGTAATGAACCCACAAAGAAGAATTTGCACTTCTATTACCCCTTCCACAAATCGGCACGTGCTCTTATTAGATCTGACAGTGGGGGTTTGCAGAACAAGTTTACATAGAAGTCACTATGGAACAACCCTCAGGCACAAGGAATGCACAACTATGTATATATAAACTCAGGAACCCAAAGCCCCATACCATTTCAGTATGGTTAAAGGGAAGCTATAGCATTCTATTATAAAAATAGCAACAGTAATAATCGCATTCAATGTTGTAGGTTGGCAGTTCTTATGTATACAGTGTAAAAATAATGTCAAAAACACAGATTAAAACCAGATGAACCCTACAACAGTTTAATGCAGATAAATGCTGAAATCTGAGAAAGCTGCTTCTTCATAATTTTTTTAATGCTCTTGTAATATTAAAATGACTTGCTCTGCTAAAGTTTACTGAAATAAACAGGACAGAGTGGTGCAGTAGAGGCGAAAGGAGATAGAAAGTACAGCACTCACGTTGTGTGGGCTAGTTGGCTTTCCAGTTGCCCTGGCTCCTCGGAGACTCCTGGGTCTGAGTAGGTATAGAGTAAAACCAATGACGAGCCAGGCCATGACAATCATAGCAACGTTAAAGCCACCATCAGAAGAAGATGAATTGGGTCCAGGCACTGATAAGGAAATGAAACCAATTGTAAATTTGTTTCTGAAATCTATGCTGTAGTATCTTGTACATCTGCTGTGTTCAGCGGGTAAACATAAATATAAAATTATTTAAGTTTTTTTTTTCACATTAATGAAGAAAAAAAAAAAAAAAAAAAAGCTACCTGGAACTATACATATATACAACATTTCTTTATTGGGCCCCTTTCAATGCCAAGACTTGAAATTCAAGTGTTTTTGACATGATTTTGCCTCAATTTTAGGAAATGCCTGCGTAAACTTGAGGTCTATGGACCTCAACTCGCATCAAAGTCGAACCAAAGTAGTATAGAGACTACTTTGAAATCGGTGTTACTTGAAGTCACACAGATATGGTTATCATTGGGAATTATGAGGTAGGACTTGTCATGCCACTGATGTCCAAAGTCGCAGGAAAAGTTGCACAAGTGTGAAAGGGGCCTTAATCATCTCTCTGGAGCAATTACAGGCAATAAAAGAGAAACTGTATAAATGTAAGATTTCCTTTAAAAATGTTCAATGACAATATGTCCTTTTTACCCTAATGAACAATAAAGATATTACTTGTTGATCCTTACATATCCCCCTATGTTTACACTATTTCCTGTACGGTAACAACAAAGCTCATTTAGTCAACTTGTAAATGCAGATCCCTATAGGGCTGTCAGCACACAGAAGTGGAGGCACGTCACTAGCTATGCAGAAGACCTGAAGCATGTTGTACACCCCCCCCCTTCTCACATTTTTGTAAATATTTTATTATATCTTTTCATGTGACAACACTGAAGAAATGACACTTTGCTACAATGTAAAAGTAGTGAGTGTACAGCTTGTATAACAGCGTAAATGTGCTGTCCCCTCAGAATAACTCACACAGCCATTAATGTCTAAACCGCTGGCAAGAAAAGTGAGTACACCCCTAAGTGAAAATGTCAAAATTGGGCCCAAAGTGTCAATATTTTGTGTGGCCACTATTATTTTCCAGCACTGCCTTAACCCTCTTGGGCATGGAGTTCACCAGAGCTTCACAGGTTGCCACTGGAGTCCTCTTCCACTCCTCCATGATGACATCACGGAGCTGGTGGATGTTAGAGACCTTGCACTCCTCCACCTTCCATTTGAGGATGCCCCACAGATGCTCAATAGAGTTTAGGTCTGGAGACATGCTTGGCCACTCCATCACCTTTACCCTCAGCTTCTTTAGCAAGGTAGTGGTTATCTTGGAGGTGTGTTTGGGGTTGGAATACTGCCCTGCGGCCCAGTCTCCAAAGGGAGGGGATCATGCTCTGCTTAAGTATGTCACAGTACATGTTAGTATTTATGGTTCCCTCAATGAACTGTAACTCCCCAGTGCTGGTGTTGTGTCGAGAAGTGCCCGCTATCAAGAAGTGCCCAGGACGAAAGGCGCATGCGCCGTACGGAACAGTACAACAGCTGATTTTACGATCTGCTGTTGTGACGGTGCCTGCGCACAATAGCCGACAGAATACATTTTTCTGTCAGATTGTGCCCCGCGCTCCCATGGCGAGTTCATGTCGGAGAGGGGCGGATTTCTACATGTTGTGGGCGGATTTATAAATGATGGGCAATTGGGGGCAGAATTTTAAAAGATGCCCAGTGCTGCAAAACAAAAAAACTTTTTATGCTATTCTTCAAAGAATAGCATAAAAAGTTTTGTTTTGCAGCACTGGGCATCTACAAATTCTGCCCCCAACTGCACATCATTTATAAATCCGCCCTTCTGGGATGACAGCCATGCAGACCAATTTGATGCAGTGTGCAGCACATGGTCTGAGCACTGACAGGCTGACCCACTCCTTCAACCTCTGCAGCAACTTTGGCAGCACTCATATGTCTATTTCCCAAAGACAACCTCTGGATATGACGCTGAGCACGTGCACTCAACTTCTTTGGTTGACCATGGTGAGGCCTGTTCTCAATGGAACCTGTCCTGTCAAACTGCTGTATGGTCGTGGCCACCATGCTGCAGCTCAGCTTCAGGGTCTTGACCATCTTCTTATAGCCTAGGCCATCTTTATGTAGAGCAACAATTATTTTTTTCAGATGCTCAGAGAGTTCTTTGCCATGAGGTGCCATGTTGAATTTCCAGTGACCAGTATGAGAGTGAGAGCGCCAACACCAAAATTGAACACACTTGCTCCCCATTCACACATGAGACCTCGTAACACTAACAAGTCACATGACACCTGGAAGGGAAAATAACTAATTGGGCCCAATTTGGACATTTTCACTTAGGGGTGTACTTACTTTTGTTTCCAGCGGTTTAGACATTAATGGCTGTGTGTCGAGTCATTTTGAGGGGACAGCAAATTTACACTGTTATACAAGCTGTACACTCACTACTTTACATTGTAGCAAAGTGTCATTTCTTCAGTGTTGTCACATGAAAAGATATAATAACATTTCTACAAAATTGTGAGGGGTGTACTCTTTTTTGTGAGATAGCGTGTGTGTATGTACATAAATTTTTCGGTTTCGGCACCAAAATCTCCATTCGGTGCGCCTCTAAATTTTATTAAATTCAGAAGGTTTTTTTTTTTTTTTTTTATCTTAAAGTGGAGCTCAACTCAAAAGTGGAACTTCCGCTTATCCCCCCCCCCCCCCCCCCCACAGTGCCATATTTGGCACCTTTCAAATGGGTACCTGTTTTTGACAGGTAACGTTCCCCACTTCTGGGAGACGGGGCCACACAGCAGGTACCATTGGCTTTTGCTGGAGAGAGAGGAGAGAGAGGAGAGAGAAGCTCTGAATGGACATAGAATGCTGGTGAGGGACCCAAGAGGAGGAGGATCTGGGTTGCTCTGTGCAAAACCATTAAAAACAGAGCAGGTAAGTATAACAATTCAAAAACATTTTTTTTTTGTTTAAAAATAATAAAACACGAAGACTTTAGTATCATGTGAAGTATGTAGTAAGGGTAGCATAGTGACAAAATTAAAAACGAATGCTTGCTCACCATGTGTAAGCAGAATGTTGTTTGCAGTGTGTCATGCAAGGGTTAATAAAAAAAAAACAAACAAAAAAAAACCCAAACCTGGCAAAACTATTGACCGAGTTGTGTTGTAAGCACAGAGACCTGGACTTTGTAACTGGATAAACTTTTCATACTGGCAAATGATACTGCACATGAGCCATGGTTTAATCAATAGCCCAGTAAAAATTAAGAAAAAACATGGGGAAAAAGTGGAATATAAAAATAAAAAAATACAATGTAAAAAGGGTGAAGTACCACAGCTGTCTGGAATGGCATTTTTTGAGGTTTGACATGGGGGAGGAGCTTGTTAACTTTTACGGTGTCACTTGTGTGTTTCAGAATAGTATTCTATACAACTGACAAACTACAACCATAGCCGCGCATGCTGCCACTTTGGGGCCCCAGGGGCAGAGGGGACCTGATCCAAGTCTAAAAAGGGGATCGTAAAATGAACGACTCAGGTTGAAAGTGCAAATGTTTTTTTTTCCAGAATTTTTCAGTTTGCTTGTGCCCCCCCCAAAAATTGAGCATCAGCCACCACTGGTATATATCTATCTATCTATCTATCTATCTATCTATCTATCTATCTATCTATCTATCTGTGTGTGTATACACAGTATATGTGTGTGTATTATGTGTTTATGTTTAAATGTATGCACATTTTATGTATGCGCTTTTAGTCCTGACCCCCTATATGTGTACAATCAGAACCTATTTTTTATTTTATTTGCTTGTTCCTAGTACCAGCAAAAAAATCCTGTTCCTCTGAAAAGTGATCCATGCTCAGATTGCTTTTCAGAGGCATTTGGCAGCCGGTAAAGAGGCAATATGTTGCCTACTGACCACCTGTTTTAACCCCTTAAATGCATCATCACTATGCTGCAACTGCATGCAATGCACACAGTTGCATGGTGGTTGCAGTGTAGCCCCATTCACCTAGGGGTATACTTCAGGGGTTCTGTTCTGCCACCGGGCTCGGAGAAAAGAGCCCTGTCCGGGGGTCCCTTCATGGTTTCTCGCATCGGGGCCCTGAAGGTTCTAGTTACGCCTCTGGACATGGCTGTCAATTCTGCAAGAGTGATTTCACGCCTCCCTCCTTTTCTCACAGACATGACACAGGAGAGACAGCCTGCGCCGGTGTACCACGTTCCAACCTGGATGAGAGGGGCCTGGCTCCGTTTGCTGTTCATCTGACATCCATCCAGCACCACTCCAGTCGCCTGCAAACCTGTGTACAGAGCTTCACATCGGGAGATCGATATGGCGGATCCTCCACACCAGTGTGGCTACATAAACTACTGTCCGGAAGGCATTGAATCGGCCTGGTCGTTGGTGAGGGCAGTCACCTACCTTTACAAATCCTGTCTCACGGTTTCACTGGGACACTTTGCACAGACATCGATACCTTAGGGGGGCTTCGATTCCAATAAGCCCCCTGACCGCAGACCCTGTCAACTACTGAGCACTTTACAATATATTTTTTTTCTTCATCCCAAACACTCATAATGTTTTTTCCCCTTTTTACATATTTTGTAAATTGTATATGCCATTGTATAAAATATCCCGTAGCGGTAACTGGTGTTTCAAAAGAAAGGGCACTCAGTCACCACTGCTGCACACACAAGTCGGTGCAGTTGTGCAAAGTAACCAATAAGCTTCTAGGTTTTAGGGTCCATTCACACTTGTGCGACTTGTCATGCAACATTGGAGATAAGTCGCAGCTCAATGTTTGCAATTGCACCCGTTTAGCGCAGCGATTTTGAAAAGGTGCCTGCACTATTTTGGTGCGACTTTGGTCCAGAGAATGTAAAGTCGGATCAAAGTCACACTGCAAATCGTGCGACTTGAGACGTGCTAATGTGAATTAAGCCTCATTGTTACTAAACCCAGGACCTTGCATTCACTATATATCGTCTCCCACAGTACACAGAAATGCAATAGTTTTAGTAAATATAAGCTGCTAAATACCCTCTCATTAGCAGTATATAGCAACCTTGTGACTTCTATCAGTTCCTGGTAAAGCTTGTAGGAGGTGGTGTTTTCATACTGCACTGGCTGTCCTATCAGAATCCAGGACCCCTGATCCTCTGTCTGGACAGTGCCGATTGGCCCTGTGCTGATCACATGCACGCTCCTAAGAAAAAAACAAACACTCTAGCAATACACAACAAACTGAGCATATGGAGTCTGACTCCAGTAGCTCTGTCTTATTGGGACATGTTCTGGAGTCAGTGGAAAAAGAAGAATCTGTGCATACAGGATCAAGCAGTCTTTTTACACAGAGGATTAACCGCTTAAGTTCCACAGCAAGAACAACAAGAATGCTTTACTGCATATATAGTCTGATCTTACTGTTGTGGTTCAGTAACACTTTAATTGGACAAGCTGATGATAGAAGTGGATTGTGTGCACCAGTTTTAGTAAATCTCCATATATGTGTGAACGAATGCAAAGATATTGTTCTCAGCTACACAAATCATTCTGCTAGACTTGCAGTGAGATACTAGAAACAAGATAAAAAAAACAAACATTTTGAAGCACTACCGAGTAAAAAGTAATAAAACCAGTGATACTGAATGTACAATAATCAAAACGAAGAAGTCAAGGTATTCTGTGGCCAAATGTTTCCAGATTTGATCCAAGCGGTGGCTTTTGAAAACAGCAGCAACTTTTTGCTTGCTCACTATCTCAATGATAAAATTTGAGGGAACACTTCTTTTCATTACAGTTTTGTGATTTCAACCACCTACTTCTGAAGACAAGTCATAAAAACATGGTGTTTTGTCAATATCTTCGGAGAAATTAATTCTTGCAGTGGTTTGAATACACAAGAAAAAAAAGTCTATAGCTGGGTGGAGAAACCTGTAGAATGCCTGAAGTGCAGTGATTGTGCCTTCTTGCCTTAGGCATCTCACAGGATTTTAATAAAGATTGACACAGATACAGCAACGTTCTTCCAAATACGTACACACCTACATTGCAAAAAAAACACACCTGCCAACACAAAATGTGTAAGCAGAACATGGTGTACGTCAGCACTGACATGAACAATGTACATTGTATTCTTCCTGACACGTCACAGCAAACTCACCAAATACCTCACACACACTTCATATCATTGATCAGCACATCAGAATGTCCATACCCATGCCAACACCCCCATTTCTACGATTATCTATAATGGAAATACTGCATCTGTTTTAGCTATGCAGACAATCATCAACTGTGCCATTCTTTCAATGGAATATACACTACAACCCTATATGGTTAACCAACTCCTTCCAGTGAGATAATTCTGAGACATGGATTACAATCTGCTAGTCAGGACCTTGTTATCTACTGTATATTTGGTATTCAAGATTATGCAAAACATTGTCCTGGACCATAGTAAAATCAAAAATGATAAATAATGAAAAAGCATGGTATTCCACTATAGTGCTTCCGATGTCTGGATGCTCAAAGTTGAGGATGTTAATTAAACTGGAAGATTTGGTCCTCACCCCTCATAATAGGTGAGAGCAATATACGAAAACGTGGTCCTACTGGAACATGTTCATCTACTCTGACGAGGGAAAGTCCCTTCTAGACACCTGTTCTGGAGCTTGAATTCGCTCGGCCATCAAGTGACACTAAAGGTTTTTTTTTTTTTTTTTTTAAATAACAAACATATCATACTTGCCTCTACTGTGCAGCTCGTTTTGCACTGAGTGGCCCCAATCCTCGACTTCTGGGGTCCCTCGGCGGCTCTTCCCCACAGCAGATAACCCCCTGGGAGAAGCGTTCTCCCAGGGGGTTACCTTGCGGGCGCACTACCGAGTCCAGCATTCGGCGTCCATAGAGGCCGAATGCATGACTCGGCCCCTCCCCCGGTGCTCGCATCATTGGATTTGATTGACAGCAGCGGGAGCCAATGGCTGCACTGCTATCAATCTAGCCAATCAACAGCCGAGAACCCCGGGCAGAGGCTGCGTGTCCGGTCAGGTAATAAAAATGGGGGGGGTGGGGGCACTCACCGACAAGTGTTTTTTCACCTTAATGCATAGGATGGCCCCATAGATTTCAATAGAAAGGGCTGAAAACGTGTAAATGAAACCTTTTACAAGCATTTTTTTTTTGCTCATTTTCTGCTCAAACAGCAGCTCTCATCCCCTAACTAGACATGTGCAGAACGGAAAAATTTGTTTTATGTACGTTAAATTTATTTGGAGGAGGATTTAAAATAAACAGAAAAACAGCGGGGGGGGCTGGTGTTGTCACAAAGTGCCCTCCGTTGAAAAGTGCCCGCGCATGCGCAGAACAGAAGGGGAAGTCACCATGCGCACATCATAGGAGGCTTTTTTCGACAGGAGATACCATTTCAAGGGCACAATTGAATCCTATGCAAATAGCAGAGGGACACCGTAGTTGTCAGATTGTGCCTTGCTGTTGCGGGGCGGGTTGTGGGCGTGTTGAAGGGCAGGTTTTGTCTGTGTTGCAACCCACCCTTAGAAACAGGCAAAACCCGCCGTTCAACACACCAAACCCGCCTTGCAACTCAGACAAAGCCCGACCTTGAGCACACTGTAAAGCCAAGCTGCAACAGCGAGGCACAATACGACAAATAAGGTGTCCCTCCACTGTTTACATAGCATTGGATTGTGCCTGTCAAATGGTATCTTCTGTCTAAAAAAAAAGCCTCCTACAGCGTGCACATGCGCTATGGTGAAGTCACACCAGCTGTAGTTGTGGGGGTCTTTGGGCAGCTTATCAGAATCTCAATCGTTCTTACGGGCGGTGAGTGGGGCGGACGTCGACGTCCCCCCCCCCCCAACTCTCGCCGGCCTCCGGAGCTTCAAGCGACTCACCGGTTCCACCGTTCAGTCAGCAACAGGATCCGCTGGCCCCAGATGTTTACCATAGACATTTCCGGTGGACCAGATGGTCGCCGGAGTCTCTATGATCGTTCGGAGGCTGGGCGGGATGTTATGACGTCACGCCCTGCCTCTGCATTCAAACAAATGTCGCCGCCTCAGCTGGGAAGCCGAGAGTTATTTTTTTATTTCAGGCTTCCCAGCCTAGAGGTGAGATGTGGGGTCCTTTTGACCCCATATCTCACCGTAAAGAGGACCGATCGTGCCATATTCCTATTACAAGGGATGTTTACATTCCTTGTAATAGGAATAAAAGTGATCAAAATTATTTACTTTTTTAAAAAAGTGTCAAAAAAAAAAAAAATTGAAAGCGCCCCTTTCCCCGTGTGCTCGCACGCAGAAGCGAACGCATACGCAAGTCCCACCCACACATGAAAACGGTGTTCAAACCACACATGTGAGAGCAATAATTCTAGACCTAGACCTCCTCTAACTTAAAAAATGTAACCAGTAAAAAAATTTTAAAGTGTCACCTATGGGGATTTTT
>NC_133324.1:836770503-836808003 GCF_042186555.1 Aquarana catesbeiana | reverse complement strand
ATATGAGGGTTTACAACCACTTAGGGCCCTTTCACACTGGGGCGGGGGTAACGCGCCGCTATTGTAAGCGGCGCTTTACTGTCGGTATTCGGCCGCTAGCAGGCCAGTTTTACCCCCCGCTAGCGGCCAAGGGTTAAAAACAACCGCAAAGCGCCTCTGCAAAGGCGCTTTGCCGGCGGTATAACCGCACTGTCCCATTGATTTAGAAGATGCTGCTAGCAGGACTTTTTTTCCTGTCCTGCTAGCGCACCGCTCCAGTGTGAAAGCTCTCGGGGCTTTCACACTGGAGACAAAGCAGCAGCACTTTCGTGTCGGTTTGCAGGCGCTATTAGCGCAATAGCGCCTGCAAACCGCCCCAGTGTGAAAGGGCCCTTAAGGCTTCTGTATCAATGTGAGCACTGACTGGCCAATTAGAAGCCTTTACCAAGAGCCGTTCTTAACAGCTCTGTTGGTGTGCTGGGAGCTCAAGGAGTCAAAAGCAAAAGGAGGAGCCGTCCCTGCTGGGAGAAAACAGTGACTACTGCTAGCGGCTATAACAACCGCTAGCAATAATTGCTAGTAAAATCCAAATTGCTGGTTGTACCCAAGTTGATCGACTTGGGTAAATTCAGCCTGCCCATACATGATTCGAATCACAGCCGGTCCCTGCTGAACTGGCTGATTGGAACCGTCTATGGCCAGCTTTAAAGCTCTTCCCACTATGAGCACAGTGTTGCCACACCCACTATTTGCCACAATGAGCCAGACATCCCTAGATTTCCAAGGGGTAACCCAGATCTTTTACAATCCTGGCAATGCACTTGGTTGCATCAAATACGAGACAAATAAGGTACAAAAACGGTCAGGTTTTGTTTGTTTTGGGATCCTGCCCAGCAATGAAGCCAGAGGTGGCGAGGAATTAAACACATGAATAAGATTTATTTACCAATCTGCTTACTCAGAGCTATGCAAGCAAGCGTTATTACTGAAAAAAGGTGCTCCTTTCTACTTAAAACCAGGAACTCATTTTAAAAACAGGAATAGCTAGTTTTGGCTTCTTCACCAAGAAGTTTGCACATTCCTGAACACACCTTGAAAAGATTTATATTCTAGTGGCTAACAAAGTTCACTAAATCTGACACTACAATTATATTCAATTCAAAAGAGGTCTGAGAAAACGTAGCAGAGATGAGGTAGCCACACATAGGGAGTTCACACCTGCAAGCATAGAAGTACATCTGACTCCACCTAAACTTGCTATAATACACTAGATTACCAAAAGTATTGGGACGCCTGCCTTTACACGCACATGAACTCTAATGGCGTCTTAGTCCATAGGGTTCAATATTGAGTTGGCCCACCCTTTGCAGCTATAACAGCTTCAACTCTTCTGGGAAGGCTGTCCACAAGGTTTAGGAGTGTGTCTATGGGAAGGTTTGACCATTCTTCCAGAAGCATGTTTCTGAGGTCAGGGACTGATGTTGGACGAGAAGGCCTGGCTCACAGACTCCACTCCAATTCATCCCAAAGGTGTTCTATCGGGTTGAGGTCAGGACTCTGTGCAGGCCAGTCAAGTTCCTCCACCCCAAAATTGCTCATCCATGTCTTTATGGACCTTGCTTTGTTTACTGGTACGCAGTCATGTTGGAACAGGAAGGGGCCATCTCCAAACTGTTCCCACAAAGTTGTGAGCATTAAATTGTCCAAAATGCCTTGGTATGCTGACGCCTTAACCACTTCAGCCCCGAAAGAGATTTTACGCCCTTCCTGACCAGATCACTTTTTGCGATACGGCACTGCGTCGCTTTAACTGACAATTGCGCTGTTGCGCGACATTGTACCCAAACAAAATTTACGTCCTTTTATTTCTCACAAACAGAGATTTCTTTTGGTGGTATTTGATCGCTTCTTCGGTTTTTATTTTTTGCGCTATAAAACATAATTAAAAAAAATGCTTTTTTTTTTTTTTTTTTTTTTTTTTTTTTAATAAATATCCCCCAAAAATATATATAAAAAAAAAAAAAAAAAAAAAAAAAAAAAAAAAAAAAATTCTCAGTTTAGGCCGATATGTATTCTACATATTTTTGGTAAAATCAATAAGCGTATATATTGACTGGTTTCCGCAAAATTTATAGCGTCTACAAAATAGGGGATAGATTTATAGCATTTTTTATTATTTTTTTTTTTTTTTTTATTCGTAATGGCAGCGATCTGCGATTTTTATCGGGACTGCGACATTATGGAGGACAGATTGGACGCCTTTGACCTTTTGACCTTTTGACACTATTTTGGGACCACTATCATTTATACAGCAATCAGTGCTATAAAAATGCACTGATTACTGTGTAAATGACACTGACAGTTAAGGGGTTAACCACTAGGGGGGCAGTGGAGGGGTTACACGTGTCCTAGGGAGTAATTCTAACTGGGGGGGGGGGCTACACCTTACATGACAGTGATCACTGCTCTCGATGACAAAGAGCAGTGATCTCTGTCCTGTCACAAGGCAGAATGGTGAAATGCTTTGTTTACAAAAGCACCTCCCCAGTCTACCTCTGACATGATCGCGGGCACCCGGCGGACATAGAGTCCGCGGGACACGCGGTCATGGTCACTGCGTTGGGCACGCACGCAACACCGCTTCCTAAAGGGGATGTACCTGTACGCCCTTTTGCCCACCAGTGCCATTCTGCCGATGTAAATAGGCGTGCGCTGGTCGGCAAGCGGTTAAAGTGGATATAAACCTGGAAATTTTTTTTAATGAAAACTTTTACCTGGTAGAGTAGGAGGATGTCAAGTCATCTCTGCCTAGGCTTGCCACAAAGAGTTAGTCCAGCTCTGAGCAATTCTGTTTTTTTTTTACTGTGATATAAAAAAAATGACAGAAATCTGTGTCGCCACTTCCCCCACTGCTGTGACTGACATCCTATTTCCTCATCTCATGCACTAGCATGAGAGCAGAGTGTGTCTACGGCACAAAGTGTATGATATACACAGGAAGCAGTGTATAGGACAGGGGGCTGGGAGCGCACTCTCCTCCAGCTGTGCACGCGCTTTCCATCACGCCACAGGCGCGAGGTTCTGCCTCCGGTCACTGCCCGGCCAAGGAGAGTGTAAAGGTGGGCGTGGAGTCGTGTGACGTCATGACTCCGCACACCGAGCTCCGGCAAATAGACCCGCTCACCAATTCCGGAGTTTTGCGGGGCTCTGACAGATGAAGGGGGTGACATTGCTAAGGTAGGGATACATGCAGGAAGCTCCTATATATGCATATATTTATACTGTGCCATTAGTTGGAGGGTGAAGGATGGGTTTACATCCACTTTAAGGAGTTCCCTTCACTGGAAGTAAGGGGCTTGAGAAAACAACCCCACACCATAACCCCCCCCCCTCCACCAAATGATTTGGAGCAGTTCACAAAGCAAGCTCCATAAAGACATGGATGAGCAATTTTGGGGTGGAGGAACTTGACTGGCCTGCACAGAGTCCTGACCTCAACAGAAAACCTTTGGGATGAATTCAAGTGGAGACTACGAGCCAGGCCTTCTCGTCCAACATCAGCACCTGACCTCACAAATGTGCTTCTGGAAGAATGGTCAAACATTCCCATAGACATAATGAACCCTACGGACTAAGCCTGGGATGTCAAATCAAAGTTCATGTGCGTGTAAAGGCAGGTGTTCCAATACTTTAGGTAATATAGCATATTATAGGAGATCAGTCATCTGTTTGCTGGCACATACATGCAATCTTTATACACATTTTCTAAGAATGCCCAGGCATTCAACTGTACTGGAGGGATGTTTTAGCCTGTATTCAATTTTTACCACCATATCTCTTATTAAAGCGCTTGCCCTTTGGGCTTGGTGGATACTTTAGCGCTCACTGTAGCATCCCATGTCCTACTTACCATATCATTTTATCCTGGAAAAGGACCAGTTATCCTGGAAGGCCCTAGTTATTGCAGCTTTTCCCTTCTACAAAATCACCTACTCCAATAGAGGGGCAACTTCCAAACTTCATAAAAGTTGTGGGAGGGCGGATAAGCTCAGTTTCGAGTGTGTCCGTATAGCCACATAAAATATTTATGTGCATAGATATATTAACTATCTAGCACATTATGCTGTAAATGGACTGGATATCTGTATCCCGATCTCAGCTCAACTCTGATAACGTGGTCCTATTTCCTTCGGGATTTTCTTACCTCTTCAGTTGATCTGGACTACGCTAGCTCTACTCTTGACTTATGGTGGTTCACCATATTTGGATATTTACTGTATTAGTTGCAGGTGTCAATGTCAACTCTGGTTGAAATGTTTACTTGTTTTGTACATGCATACAGTACATTTTTAGGCAGGTGTAATTATATAATAATATAATAGCAGTAAAAGAATGCTTTCAGAAATAGAAGTGTTCATATTTTTTTTTTTTATCAATTAACAAAATGGAAAGTAAAAGAACAGAAGAGAAATCCAAATCATAGCAATATTATTTGGTGTGACCACCCTTTGGCTTCAAAACAGCATCAATTTTTCTAGGTACATTTGCACACAGTTTTTGAATGAACTTGGTAGGTAGGTTATTCCAAACATCTTAGAAGATCTGTGGGTTGTGCTCGGTGGATGTAAGCTGCCTCAAATCCTTCTGTTTCTTCATGCAATCCCAGGCAGACTCAATGTGAAGGATTAGGCATCTGTAGGGGCCAAGTCATCACTTCCGGGACTCCTTGTTCTTTACCCTGAAGATACTGTAGCTCTGAATGACATTGGCTGCACGTTTTGGGTCATTGTCCTGCTGCAGAACAACATTTGGGCCCATTACACACCTCCCTGATGGTATGGATGAGTATCAGCCTCTATTTCTCAGCATTGAGGACACCATTGATAGGACAATGTTGAGGACCGTAGACACAGTATAATTTTTGAAAGCATTCTAATGCCGTGTACACCCGAGCGGACTTTACGGCAGACTTGGTCCGACGATCTTTCCGACGGACTTTGTAGAGTAGGTGCACCGGACTTAAACGGACGGACTTGGACAAACACGATCACATCAAAGTCCGACGGATTCGTACGTGATGATGTACGACCGGACTAAAATAAGGAAGTTGATAGCCAGTAGCCATTAGCTGCCCTAGCATCGGTTTTTGTCCGTAGGACTAGCAAACAGACGAGCGGATTTTTCAACTGGACTCGAGTCCGTCGGAAAGATGTGAAACATGTTTCATTTCTAGGTCCGTCGAACTTCTGGGGGAAAAAAAAAAAAAAAAAAGTCAGCTGGAGCCCACACACGATCGAATTATCCAACGGAGTCAGGTCCACTGGACCAAGTCTGCCGTAAAGTCCGCTCGTGTGTACGTGGCATAAGGCTTCATGTACACGGGACGTTGTTCAACCTCTCCTGATCGATTTAACTTGACAGCTAGAAACCAGCATCTAAAAAACGGCCGTTTAGCCGCTTTTACATTCCGTGTTTAGTCACGCTTGCGTCTAGAAGCGTCCCCCCCCCCCCCCCCATTTATTTTTTTAAATAGCCAAAAATGAAAAAAAACTCCTGTAAACGAAACGCGGCTAAATGCGAGTTATTGCGTTTAGCGTTTGAAATGCCTCTAAACAGTTTCTGAACGCATTTTTTTGGGTTCCAAAACAAAACAAAAAAAAAGCCTCTAAAAACGCAACTGCCTAGAAACGACTGTAAACGACCCTTTGTATATGTACTGATAAGATAACAGAGGAGTGTTCAGGAGCAGTTGAAAAAAAAATGCCCAACTGCTCCTAAACGTCCGTTTACCAGCAGCAGTGTACATGAGGCCTAACTTCCAGGTGACCAGGAATTTGAGGATTTTAGATGCATTTTCACTGACTGCAATTCTGGCAACAGCCACTAAAAAGCTGCCTAGTAGAAAAAGTATTTCCTCTATCACTAAACACACAAAATATAATTGTTATGTCAAATCACCACAAAACCAAACTCCTATGTACACATATGAAACTGTGCAAAAATTAAGAAAAAACCCCCCCCCCAAAAAAACAAAAAAAAGGACAGTTTATTTGTACACGCTTATTTAATACCATGGTTCTGTCAGATAAAACCACAAGAACCATAACCTAGGCGACTGCTATGTATGTATTCCCACTGCCTGCTACGGCAACTCACTTTTTGGGATTAAGCAAGGATCTCATTGCATTGTGATGTTAACTACTTGCCAACCGCCCCATAGCACACTTACTGCTACAGGGTGTCCGTGATGCGCAGGAGCACGTATATATTACACATGTGATCCTGCACTTCCGGGTATCGGGCACGGTGGCTAACTCCTGCTGTGATTTTACACAGTGGGAGCTGATTAGTGGGTCCCGTGGACACCATGTCCGCCGACATCTGATGATTGTTGGGTACACAGGCAGAACGGCAGTCTGCCTGCCTATGTAAACAAGGCAGATTGTTCAGTACAGAAGGCATGGATGCTGTGTTTCTGTAAAGCAGGAACACTGATCTATGCCTTCCACTAGTAAAAGCACCTCCCCCACTACACTGAATCACTGGCTAGGTACACAATTAACCCTTTGATCGCCCCTAATGTTAACCCCTTCCCTGTCATTAGTACAGTGACCTTGCATATTTTTATTACTGATCACTGTAGTAGTGTCACTGGTCCCAAAAAAAAAAAGTGTCAGTTAGGTGTCCGATTTGTCCACCACAATATTCCGCAGTTCCGCTATAAGCCACTGATCGCCGCTATGACTAGTAAAAAAAAAAAAAAATTAAAGTTACGTACCGGTAACGTCTTTTCCTGTAGTCTTTCAGAACAGCCACTATTGAGAGATAGTCTCCTCCTCTTCCTGTAGGAAACACTGCGCCAGCCCATAAAACTCTCACTTCCCCTGCCAGACCTCAGTTTTTACAAGATCACCTCCGGTCAGCTGGGGAGACACAAGAACACATTAATAACATACCATTCAATATCATTATCATACTGCGTTCTGGTCTTTAATAAGACCCCCCCAAGCTTAGGGTGGGTAACTAGGGCTGTCCTGAAAGACTACAGGAAAAGACGTTACCGGTACGTAACTTTAATTTTCCCTTTACATCATTCAGGACAGACACTATCGAGAGGATAATCGAGCACTTACCAATTAGGGTGGGACTACAGCTTGCAGAACTTTTCGCCCAAAAGCCTGCTCACCTGCCGCCACCAGGTCCACTCTGTAATGTTTAACGAAAGTGGAGTAGCTGGACCATGTCGCTGCCTTGCATATTTGCTCTGGCGTTGCTCCAGCCTTCTCTGCCTGGGAAGTTGCCACGGCTCTGGTAGAGTGTGCCTTTATGCCCATAGGGATCTCTTTCCCCGCTAAAGAATATGCCTACCCAATAGCTAATCTAAGCCATCTGGCAATTGTGCGTCGAGACGCTCTGAGTCCTTTTCTGGACCCGGAAAACAAAATAGAGAATCAGACTTTTATTGTTTTAGTCATCACTAGGTATTGTAGGATACACCTCCTTACATCTAGAAAACGAAATTTCAGTTCCCCTTCTCCTGCAGGGTTGGGACAAAATGAAGGTAGGACTATTTCCTGGCTTCTGTGAAAGCCTGACGCCACTATAGGCAAAAATGCTGGATCAATCTTAAGGACTATCCTATCTGGCAAAATAACGCAAAAAGGAGGTCTAATTGATAACGCCTCAATTTCACTGACTCTTCTGGCAGTTGGCACTGCCACTAAAAATGCTGTTTTTAAGGTTAACTCTTTTAACAAACATTTGTCCAAGGGCTCAAAGGGAATTCCTGTTAGGCTCTGCAACACTAAAGATAGATCCCACCCAGGAAAGGGGGGACCTCGGATAGGTCTCTGTCTGGACAGTGCCCTAAAGAACCTGACCACCCATGGATTGGTGGCCAAAGATTTCTCCAAATAAGCACTAAGTGCTGACACCTGGCTTTTAAGGGTACCTACGGATAACCCTTTGTCTGCTCCACACTGTAGGAACTCCAAAACAGCTATGGGGCTCTGCACCGAGAAGGAGTTTTCAGTGCACCACTTGTTGAAAAGGAGCCAGACCTTTTTATAAATCTGACGCGTCTCCTTTTTTCTACTGTTGAGGAGGGTGGAGATTAATTTCTGAGAAAATCCCTTAGATTTTAATATACTCTCCTCAGTAGCCAGGCCGCTAATTTCCACTGGTGTACCTGTGGACAGAGGATTGGACCTTGTGAGAGAAGATCCTCCTGAGGTGGAAGGAATAGGGGTGGTCCCACTGCTAGCTGACTGAGAATTGAAAACCATGCCCTTTTCGGCCAATGTGGAGCTACTAGAATGAGGGAGGTGTTCTCTAGTTGGAACTTCCTCAGAACCGCCGGTAATAACACCGGAGGGGGGAAGGCATAGCATGTTTTGAAATGCCAATTCTGTGTTAATGCGTCCACCCCCAGTGCCCCTTCTCCTGCGTTTAGGGAGAAAAAACAGGGGGCTTTCGCATTGTCTCTTGAAGCAAAAAGATCCACTTCCGGGGGTCCCCATTTCTCGGATATGAGATTGAAAACCTCCTGGTTGAGGGCCCAATCTCCCTCTCTCAGCCTCCTCCGACTGAGAAAGTCCGCTATAACCTTCCTTTCTCCTCTCAGAAAAACCGCTGAGAGTGAGAGAGTGTTGGTCTCGGCCCAATTTAGGATGTCTGTTGCTAAGGCCAGGAGGCTTCCGCTTCTGGTGCCTCCCTGTTTGTTTATATAGGCTACGGTAGAAGAGTTGTCTGACCGTACCTGTATATGGTGGCCCTGAAGCTCTTTTTTGAAAAACCTGAGGGCCAGGCCGACCACCCTCAGCTCCTTCCAATTGGACTACCTTTTTAGTTCGTCTCCCCTCCATACGCCTTGCACTAGAAGGGATCCCAGATGCACCCCCCAGCCCTTGCCGCTTGCGTCCGTGGTTATTATCCGTGAAACTGGGATAAGTCACAGACGTCCCTGCGACAAGTTCGCTTCCTTCCTCCACCACCAAAGAGATCTCTTTAATTGATGGGGAACCTGTACTAAGGTGTCTAGATCCTTCTGACTGTGGTCCCATACCCTTAGTACGTATGACTGCAGGGGACGAAAGTGTAATCCTGCCCACTGCACTGCTGGGAGAGTAGAGGTCAGCAGACCTAGCATTGACATTAAGGACCTTTTGGGCACCCGATGGTTGCACTGGAGAGATAAAACTGCTCTGTCCAGTTTTAGAATTTTTTTCTCTTGGAAGAAAAACTTTCAAGAGTGTCGAGTCTAGCAGGTATCCTAGGTACATAATGCGCTGTGAAGGAATGAGGCTGGACTTGTCTAAGTTCAGGAGCCATCCTAATCCTGTCAGTACCTTTTTTTTTGTCAGGTCGAGATCCCTGAGCAATTTTTCTGGGGATACTGCAAATAGGAGCAGGTCGTCCAGATAGGCTATAACTGACACACCCTGCAGTCGAAGGAAGGCCATGGCCTCTGCCAGGATTTTGGTAAATATTCAGGGCGAGGAGGATAGCCCGAAAGGCAGGGCCTGGAATTGTAGGTGCAGTATTGCATCGCCCAGGTTTATTGCTAAACGGAGAAACCTCTGAAAGGTTTCTGCAATAGGGACGTGCAAATACGTGTCTCTGAGGTCCAGAGACACCCTGAAACAATTCTGCGTTAACAGAGCCCTCACCGTAAAAATTGACTCCATGCGGAATCTTTTGTAGGAAATTGACCTGTTCAAGGGCCTTAAATTCAGAATCAATCTGAATTTTCCTGAGGGGTTTTTTTTTTTTACCATAAATACATGGGAATAAACCCCTCTCCTTCCTTCCCCTTTGGTACTCTGCAAACTACATTTTGTAGTTCTAACTCCTTCAGAGCGTCTAACAAGGCCTTGGTTTTTGTCGTGTAGCTGGAAAGCTGCGTGACAAGGAACCTTTGAGAGGGGGGCCTTGTGAATTCCAGGAGATACCCCCTTCTTATGATCCCTAGGATGAACCGATTGGGGGAGATGATCTCCCACTGTGGAAGGAAGGCCCCCAGTCTTCCTCCCACCGTTTTTAGAGAGTCATTGATCTTTCTGGGCTTTTTCAGGAGGGCGAAAAATCGTCCCTCCTCTGCCCTTGCCTCTTTGGCCCCAGGTTCTTTTGTCCCCCCCGTTTAGGGGCTTCCCTGCGCTTTTGCGGATGAAACCCCCTCTTTTTCTGTGTTGGGGTTTTTCGTTTGAGTGGGAAGGACTTCTTTTTGTCTGCTGTCCGGTCTAAGACTGTATCTAACCCAGGACCAAAGAGTAGGTCACCTGTCAGGGGTATCCCACATAACTTGACCTTTGAGGCGGCGGCGCCCGGCCATGTTTTTAGCCAGAGGGCCCTCCTGGCCGAGTTAGCCAGGGCCGCTGATCTGGCTGACATACGGACTGACTCTGCCGAGGCGTCTGCTATGTATGCGATTCCTCGCAGAATCGTGGGGAAAGACGCTAGGATAGTCTCTTTAGCCGTGCCAGCTTCAATATGCTCCTGAATCTGGAAAAGCCAGTGTTCTAAATTGCGAGCTACCAAAGTAACAGCCATTTCTGGTTTTAAGTTACCGACTGTCGAGTCCTACATCTTTTTCAGTAGAGAGTCTATCCTTTTGTCCATGACGTCTGATAAGGCCCCCATATCCTCAAATGCCAGGTCTATGTGCCTAGAGACCTGAGGGAAGGCCGCATCCAGTTTGGGATTTTTATTCCAAATGGACGCTGGATCCTCTGAAAACGGAAATCTTCTCTTAAGGGAACTAGAGAAAAAGGGCTTTCTTTCCGGATCCTGACACTCTTTTAATCATCTCCACCAGAACCTCGTGTACTGGGAAAACTTTTCTCTTTTGATCTCCTAAGCCCTTATACATAAGGTCATGGAGTGAGAGGGTTTTTTTATCCTCGTGTATACCGAGGATCGTATATATTGCTCCTAGGAGGTCTTCCACCTCTTCTAGGGACAATTTATACCTGGAGATTTTCCTGGACTCCCCGTCCTGGTCCTCTCCCTCTGATTCCTCGTGGGAGTCAGAAGTGCCACTGTCTGGTTGCCTAAGCTCCACCCCGGAAGGGCCTGAAACCTCTTCTGCCGTAGCCCTATTAGTGGATCTGGCAGGAGCAGAGCCCTGAGCATGAGGAGGGGTTGTGTCCTGCTGAATGGGATTAGGGGGAAGCTGAAATTTCTCAAAAAGCGTTTTAGAGGATGAAAAAGTGGATGACAGCTCCTTTACAGAAGCTGCCAAGCCGGACTGCTGTTCAGAGTCCCTTTCCTTTACCAAGGAGTCTATGCATTCTTTACACAGAACCTTGGTCCAAGCTTCCCCTAAACTGTCCCTACAAGAGGCACATTTCTTTTTAGAGACATGAGTGGACTTTGTCTTTTCTGTGGATTTCTGAAATTACATACAGAAAACATTTTACATTCAGTGATTTTTTAACGGAAACAACCCTGGGGGTGTACCCGACCCACCTGTAGGGATCCAAGTCACCCCCACCCCCTGACCACCCAGGGGGTCTGTCCCCCCTCTAAGTAAGGAACCGTACATGGGGGTGGGGGGGGTGGGGGGGGGACGGACAATCCTAGGTAGAGGACCCCTCCCTAGGGAACTCTTACCTTCGGAAGGCTGGAGATAACGTCCGTATGAGTTGCAGCATCTGCCTCAGACATGACTGCAGGTGGTTGCCTGTGTAGAGTCTCACACTGTCTGCACGTGTAAACCGACTCCTCCAGCCTGAGCCTGGCCCCCTATCAGTACCGCGACCCAGAACCGGAAGTCGCGTTTTAAAGGTAGACGTCCACCCTCCGCCGGAAATGACGTCGCCCGTCGTCCGGCCCATTCCAAACAAAAAAATGCGGCCTGTACAGCGTACAGGGAGAGCAGAGTGTCCTCCTTGCTGCAGCCCTGTGGACGCGATAGGAGGCCCCCACAGCCTGATGCCACGCTTGACAAGGAAGGGGTGGCTGCTGTTTGCGGGTATGTACCGCCATCCATTGCTGGAAGCCCCTGCTCCCCTGGGGATGTTTTGAGAAAGGCCACAATCTCCCTGACTGTATCAGCCTGGTTCTCTGCAGTGTCTCCCCTCCAGAGGAAACACTATTAACTGAGGTCTGGCAAGGGAAGTGAGAGTTTTATGGGCTGGCGCAGTGTTTCCTACAGGAAGAGGAGGAGACTATCTCTCAATAGTGGCTGTCCTGAATGACGTAAAGGGAAAAATTTAACTAGTCATAGCAGCGATCAGTGGCTTATAGCGGGACACATATACATACATTTATTAAATTCCATAAATATATATCCCATAGTTTGTAGACGCTATAAGTTTTGTGCAAACCAATCAATATACACTTATTGGGATTTTTTTTAACCAAAAATATGTAGCAGAATACATATTGTCCTAAATTGATGATGAAATTAGATTTTTTACATTTTTTTATTGGGATGGGTTTTAGAGCAGAAAATAAAAAAAAAAAAAAAAAAGTTATTTTTTCAAAATAGTTGTTTTTCGTTTATAGCACAAAAAATAAAAGTTATGATTACCCACTAGTGATGTGAAATGGATCAGTTATTTTTGTTCCTGCACCTCTGATCTTTGTAACCATGTTGATTTTAATTGATTTCAATGAAGGTGTTGCAACGGAGTGTGACTACCCAGCAATTCTTTGTTTTTCTAATCGGGTGCAGATCCAGCACCTGTACTTCCGCCAGCAGGGTAGGCGCGATTATGGGATAGCTGCCTGGAGCGGTGTTAACTCATCTCTTTATACAGATAAACATTCTTTCTTGGGGACAAAGCTTCATTTTTCCTTTTTTGAAATTTTGTAAAAACAGGAGTTTGGTCTATAGTAATCTGTAAAGCCAGCCTACATGGATCGAAATTCGGCTACTTCAGCAGGGACCGGCTGAATTTGCAATCCATGTATGGGCACTGAGGTTGTACAGAGTTGGGTTTTCTATAGCCTGCAACGCCTCACTGTATTCCGATAGTGGGGAAGACTCCCGTCCACATCAAATATATGAATGGCAGAATTGAGGCAGTTTTTTCGTTCAGCTCATTGGTTGAACAAAGAACACTAATTAATGAATGGGCTGCTTAATACTACTAATGGTGTGCTTTGGGAGTGTTCAGCAATTACACTGAACCAGGAAAGAGATTTTTTTTTTTTTTTTTTTTTTTAAGACCACCATCGGATTTATTTTTTGCATATTTCCATAGTCACAATTGTCTCTTCCTTGCTGTGTTTTTATTATGTAAGAAAGCATATGGGTCAGCACTGTGAGAGTATATAGTTCAGTATTGTGAGACAGCACACAGGCCAGTACCATGAGACTAAGAAAACAATTGGGTCAGTACTGGGAGAGCAAAAGCATGCGAGTCAGTACTGTGAAAAGTGAGAGGGCATATGGATCAGTACTGTCTGTAGGGGCAATGGCAACCAGGATTTGTTGGTTTTATTTATATAGTCATATACATAAGCGCGCACACACACACACACTTGTATTTGTGAATTTATGTCAGTAAAATAACATTGGGAATTACTGATCACCATGGTGGGCAGCTGTAGTTTGCTGGCTCCTAAATTTTTCAGCATGGTACCAGATCTGAGATTTGTCCAGGCCTGCCCTATTTACTGCACAGACTGTGGTGCGCTGTCCTGCTAAATCAGCGGACGACCCTTTCTATTAAAGTTCTCCAGTCCAATACTCCTCTTTTGTAATTGCCTTCTCTATAGACATGGTCACACAACTGCACCGTTTTGAATTTGGATAGCCCTCCAGAAGTGTTTCTCAACCTTTTTTCAGTCAAGGCACCCTTTAAAATTATGGGCTGCCTCAAGACACCCCATTCTAAAATGTAAAAACTGTTCCAACTGTTTTTCATAATGCAGCAACATCCCCACATATAGGACACCCAATGCTAGAGGCGATTTATTCTTCCAAAGCAAATATACTTTTGCACACTGGTACTGACTAGTATTCCAAAGTTCTCTTCTCCCTCAATTTCTTTCCATCAGTCAGCTAATGTGACGCCAGTGCTGATGGAGAGGGGAACAGGAGGGTCAAACAAGGATGTTGTGGAGGCAACAGAACAGACATCCTCATCAACTGATGACATCATTGGTTGTTAGGATGTCAGTATCTAGTCGTAATGGTGCATAATGAAAAACTGTGGCTTTGTATACCTAAAGGGCTGGCTTGATCCACCTGCTGGCTTGTATACAATTTTTGATCCATTTTCAGGCATTTTGTCAAGGCACACCTGAAGAAACTTCTAGGCACCCTGATTGAAAAAGGCTGCTCTAGAGCAGTGGTTCTCAACCCTGTCCTCAAGTACCCACAACAAGCCATGTTTTGGGAATTTCTCTTAGATAAATTAGCTGTCCAAAACACCAAGTCATTGACTCTGATTTAATGCACCTATGCAAGATAAAAGGAAAACCTGCTAACATGTTCTGTTGGGGGTACTTGAGGACAGGGTTGAGAACCACTGCTCTAGAGCAGTGGTCATCAACCCTGTCCACAGGGCCCACTAACAGGCCAGGTTTGCAAGATAACTGAAATACATCACAGGTGATATCATTTGCTACTCAGTGATTGCAGTATTCTAGTCTGCATCTCCCCAAGGTAATACATGAAACCTGGCCTGTTAGTGGGCCCCGAGGACAGGGTTGATGACCACTGCTCTAGAGGATATATTGCTACTTTTGAATGCATGTCACAAAAAAAAAAAAAAAAAAAAAAAAAAAAAAAGGTGGTGAGCAGTCCTGGAGAACATATATACACATATAAATGTATACGCTGTAAACACCCTTTAGGTTAGCTCCAGATAAAAAGACAAAAATTAGACTGGTATATTCTATATGACCAAGTTAGTATTCTTGTTTCGAACATGCTAGACTTTGGAGTTCATGAAAGACCAACTACACCATATATGATCTGACAAAAAAAAGAGGAAATGCCTCTAGACTCCCAACTAGATGCCAGGAGAATACGATTCAGGGGGAGCAGTGAAGCCACTATTGTCGAGTGCCAGAAAACATATCACAGTCAAGAGAATTGTTAACTCACCCTTGGGAAGTCCTGAATAATAAAATTCTTGCACTAATCACTGATAAAGTTCAGATCAGACCATGTAAAGCCACACTACATGATCAAATTTTGATTTGTAAAAGCAGTTTGTACAAGTGAAACAAACAAGATGTGCTTTAACTGCAGACTTTCAGCTTTAATTCGAGGGTATTTACATCCAAATCAGGTGAACGGTGTAGGAATTACAACAGTTTGTATACATCCCTCCCACTTTTTAAGGGACCAAAAGTAATGGGACAGATCAACAATCATCCATCAAACTTTCACTTTTTAATACTTGGTTGCAAATCCTTTGCAGTCAATTACAGCCTGAAGTCTGGAACGCATAGACATTACCAGGCGCTGGGTTTCATCCCTGGTGATGCTCTGCCAGGCCTCTACTGCAACTGTCTTCAGTTCCTGCTTGTTCTTGGGGCATTTTCCCTTCAGTTTGTCTTCAGCAAGTGAAATGCATGCTCAATCGGATTCAGGTTAGGTGATTGACTTGGCCATTGCATAACATTCCACTTCTTTCCCTTAAAAAAACTCTTTGGTTGCTTTCGCAGTATGCTTCGGGTCATTGTCCATCTGCACTGTGAAGTGCCGTCCAATGAGTTCTGAAGCATTTTGCTGAATATGAGCAGATAATATTGCCCGAAACACTTCAGAATTCATCCTGCTGCTTTTGTCAGCAGTCACATCATCAATAAATACAAGAGAACCAGTTCCATTGGAAGCCATACATGCCCACGCCATGACACTACCACCACCATGCTTCACTGATGAGGTGGTATGCTTTGGATCATGAGCAGTTCCTTTCCTTCTCCATACTCTTCTCTTCCCATCACTCTTGTACAAGTTGATCTTGGTCTCATCTGTCCATAGGATGTTGTTCCAGAACTGTGAAGGCTTTTTTAGATGTTGTTTGGCAAACTCGAATTTGGCCTTCCTGTTTGAGGCTCACCAATGGTTTACATCTTGTGGTGAACCCTCTGTATTCACTCTGGTGAAGTCTTCTCTTGATTGTTGACTTTGACACACATACACCTACCTCTTGGAGAGTGTTCTTGATCTGGCCAACTGTTGTGAAGGGTGCTTTCTACACCAGGGAAAGAATTCTTCGGTCATCCACCACAGTTTTCCGTGGTCTTCCGGGTCTTTTGGTGTTGCTGAGCTCACCAGTGCGTTCTTTTTTAAAGGATGTTCCAAACAGTTGATTTGGCTACACCTAATGTTTATGCCATCTCTCTGATGGGTTGGTTTTGTTTTTTCAGCCTAATGATGGCTTGCTTCACTGATAGTGACAGCTCTTTGGATCTCATATTGAGAGTTGACAGCAACAGATTCCATATGCAAATAGCACACTTGAAATGAACTCTGGACCTTTTATCTGCTCCCTGTAAATGGGATAATGAGGGAATAACACACACCTGGCCATGGAACAGCTGAGCAGTCAACTGTCCCCTTACTTTTGGTCCCTTAAAAAGTGGGAGGCACATATACAAACTGTTGTAATTCCTACACCGTTCACCTGATTCGATGTAAAAACCCTCAAATTAAAGCTGAAAGTCTGCAGTTAAACCACATCTTGTTAGTTTCATTTCAAATCCATTGTGGTGGTGTATAGAGCCAAAAAGATTAAAATTGTGTCAATGTCCCAATATTTATGGACCTGACTGTACAATACTAATGTGTTGCAAAAGGTACAAAAGAGGGCGTCCTTTCCAGAAGCACATACCAGAGAACGCCACTGCCACTCTGTTCAGCCACCAGGAGCAAAGAAAATACCAATAATTCCAGATACGGAAGGAGCTTGTGACTTACCGTACTTCATGTGAGATAGTTCTAGGCCAATCACTAAAAAAAAACAGTGCTGTCATATGGGGACAAATGTCAATATAAGGGACTCCTGAAAAACATGTCAGGGTCTTCTGCTATGGGCAGCTGAACAGAGCAATAGGGGAGCAAAAATATGTACTTTGTGCTACTGTGGGGAATTAAAGAGAACCTGTTGCTTTGCCCTGTCTGGGCAAAGCACAAAGTTCACTTTAGGTGAATCAAACAGGATTTGAAAGATTTTAAGTATTTTAATAAAGCGCCTAAGAAAATAAATTGAGCTATAAAACTATAATAATGCTAAAATACACAACAGAAAACATTTATACTTACTTTCTTGCAAGCATTCTGTGTCTGTGCAATAAGACTGAGACTGCCTAAGCTGTAAAAAAAAAAAAAAAAAAAGTTGCAGTAAAATAAGTTATTGCAGAAGCTTTGTTAAATCATCTGTAGATAAATGTAACGTCACGTGGCTAGGACACTCATTCCATTAAATTATGAGAAAATTTTCAATATGGGGCAAAATCTCATTCTTAGAAGCCTAATGTAGGACAGAAGCTAGCAAATGTACCCGAAAAACCAAGATCACATCCAAAAGGAGAGCTGGGTTTTACAGTATATTTGCTGACAACCTTAAATAATGTTAGCTTTTACCCATTTTTGTGAGCTGCTGCAATAAACTGACACTTAAGACTACAATTCACCCTTCTGCTACCAAATTCTGATGGTCATTTTCTATGGGCTTGTTCACACCATGTGCAGAAACATAAGTTTTTATGCACCTGTCTCTGAAAGGGTACAAAGAAAGCAATTGATTTCTATGTGCCCTGTTCAAACCACAACACTGGTATCATATGCATATCAAAAAAAACAAAAAAACTTGCATGACACCAACATTGTGGTTTGAACAGGACACACAGAAAACAACTTTCCTTGAGTCCTTGTAGAGGAAAATATTTGAAAAATGCATACCTCTGCGCATGGTGTGAACAAGCTCTAAATTCTGATGTGCGGGGCTCAGTGCTGAACTGAACTATATCTGCTAGCTTGTTAGCTGGAATTCACACCGACTAGTCCAAGACAGGCCTTCTTTTCGTCTACAAAACAATGGTTATTGTTCTTCTATATTGTGCGTCTAATAAGAAGCACATTCAACTAAAGGATTTCTTTTACATATGGTATTAATTGCTTCTGTGAGTGTTTCAGAGATACCCTTTAGGCCTCCTAATTTTACATCCTTTTAAAAAAAAATATAAATGGTTATGTCATTGATAAGGTCAGAGGTAGGGGAGGCACACTGCAGTCACTGGCTTTTCAGGGAAGAAAACAATAGTGATTAGATAAAATATGTAATGTAATGTAATGTAATGATCATCCATATCCCCCCTCCCTGAGAAGCCTTGGCTGATGGCGTTACCCAATACACATCACAGCATAATCCTTTGGAAAGTGGCTGGGTCAGACTCGTTGGAAAAGGGGTCTTCATTGGAAAATTTCCCCTTTATTTCTGTTCCACTGACACTAGAGAAAAAAAAAAAAAAAAGGGAACAAGGTTTTGGCCCAATTTCACCCCCCCCCCCTCCCAGACAGTAATCTGACTGCTGCAGCCTTCAATATTTTCAGACCCTCTAGTTGAATCTTCTTGCTGAACCTATACAGTTAGTCCCTACAGACTTTTATGGGGCGGTCTCCCAGTATTAAAAAAAAAAAAAAAAAAAAAACCCCACACACCAACTATTTTCTCCGAAAGTAGTTATCCTTTAACAAAAAAATAAATACTAAAAACGTCATGTGACTAATAGTCCCTGCAAAAAGGTGACATTCAGGGCATTCAGTCAGCAGCTCTGCTTACACCCTACTACCCACTTGCCATCTACAATACGTACAGGGAATATATAAAAAAAAAAAAAAAAAAAAAGTCTACCCACTCCCGTTATATAAAAAAATGAAATATATGACAAGGGTAAATAAATTTCAAAACTTTTTCCTTTAACCACTTCAGATCCGTGCGATAGCTGAATGACGGCTACAGCGCGGATCTGCTCTGCCGGGAGGACGTCTATTGACGTTCTCCCCTTTCAAAGCTGATCACACCCGTGCGGGCCGCGCACTGATCACCCGTGAGTCAATGAGACTCGGGTGATCACAGTTCGGAGTAAGGGGTTGATCCCGACCCCTTACCACGTGATAGGCTGTCAGCCAATGACAGCCGATCACGTGATCTAAACAGAGGATCGGTAACAGTTTTTTTTCTTCTCACGCTGACAGCGTGAGGAGAAAAAACAACCGATCACTGGCTTCTGTTGAAGGGACATCAGTCCCGAGCAGGGAGAGGCGAAGCCGCCTCATATGTGCCCACCAATCAGTGCCACCCAATTCGTGCCCACGAGTGCCACCCATCAATGCCCACCAGTGGTGCCAATCAGTGCCACCTAGCAGTGCTGCCTATCAGTGTCGCCTACCAGTGCCGATCAATGCCACCCATCAATCCCCACCAGTGCCGCCTCATCAGTGCCCACCAGTGCAGCCTCATTAGCGTACATCAATGAAGGAGAAAAATTACCCGTTTGCAAAATTTATTAAAAAAAAATATAAAAAACAGTTTTGTATTTTTTTTTTTTTTTTTTAAATCGGTCTTTAATTTTTTCAACAAAAAATAAAAAACCCAGAGGTGATCAAATACCACCAAAAGAAAACTCTATTTGTGGGAAAAAAATGATAAAAATTTAATTTGGGTACAGTGTTGTATGACCGCGCAATTGTCATTCAAAGAGTGACAGCGCTGAAAGCTGAAAATTGGTCTGGGCAGGAGGGGGGGGGGGGGGGGTTGGTGCCCAGCAAGCAAGTGGTTAATGTGACCTATAAACTGTACAACTCAACTGAAAAAAAAAGATTTAAAAAAAAAAAAAAAAATGAAATATTGAGGGAAGTAAAAATAAAAAAACGAAAATAATGTGGTTGCATACGTGTGCACACCCTCTTATAACTGGGGATGTAGCTCTGTTCAGAATTAAGCAATCACATGTTAAATAATCAGGACACAATCCACGAGCGTGCACAATTTTAAAGCATGACATGTTAGGGAATCATTTACTCAGTGTAACGTTATCTTTCATATTTTACAAAACAATTGGGGTATATATATTGTGTTTTGTATATTGTACTTAATTTTTTTACAAAAAACTGCCTTTGAAAAACCGCTGCACAAATACTGTGTGACAAAAAATTGCAACAATTGCCATTGTACTACCTAGGGTGTCTGCAAACAAATGTAAAAAAAAAAAAAAAAAAAAAAAAAAAAAAAACTGGCTTGCAGTCTGTGCTCCAATTCATTACAAAGGTGTTCTATCGGGTTGAGGTCAGGACTCTTTGCAGGCCAGTCAAGTTCCTCCACCCCAAACTCGCTCATCCATGTCTATAGACTTTGCTTTGTACACTGGTCAAAATCATTTGGTGGAGGGGCATTATGGTGTGGGGTTGTTTTTCAGGTGTTGAGCTTGTCCCCTTAGTTCCAGTGAAGGGAACTCTTAAGGTGTCAGGATACCAAGACATTTTGGACAATTTCATCCTCCCAACTTTGTGGGAACAGTTTGGGGGTGGCCCCTTTCTATTCCAACATGACTGCGCACCAGTGCACAAAGCAAGGTCCATAAACACATGGATGAGCGAGTTTGGGTTGGAGGAACTTTACTGGCCTGCACAGAGTCCTGATCTCAACCTGATAGAACATTTTTAGGATGAATTAGAGTGGAGACTGAGAGCCAGGCCTTCTCGTCCACATCAGCGCCTGACCTCCCAAATGTGCTTCTGGAAAAATGGTCAAACATTCCCATAGACACACTCCTAAACCTTGTGGACAGCCTTCCCAGAAGAGTTGAAACTGTTATAGCTGCAAAGGGCGGGCCAACTCAATATTGAACTAAGACTGGGATGTCATTAAAGTTCTAGGCAGACGTCCCGAAACTTTAGACAATATAGTGTATAATGTTTGGGGGTTATAAGCAATTTTTTTTAGCAAAAAATATGGATTTACACTTGTAAACAAAAATGGCCAGAAAAGGCTTGGTCTTCAAGTGGTTAAGAAGTCATAGACTAATGCCTAGGCACTGACAGTGTAGGAATCCTGAAGACTTCAAGTAATCTGAAGCAGCAAAAACACATTATCACTTACCATACCGTACATGGTGTATAAAGCTGTAGGAAATCAACCAGGACAACAAAATCAGCCTGAGAAATACGTACCAGAGAAATCAGTCTTCGCATTGCATAGTTATGGGAGCAGATGCATTCACAGGGATCAAAATTGCCCTCTGCCATGTTCACTGTATTCAATGTTCATATATGTATAGTAATCTAGGTAAAGGAAAAAAAAATACAGCTTCTGGTCATAAATGGAGAACACACACAAAAGAAACGAAATTAAAAAAAGGCACTGTAAAGAGCCTCTTGTTCCCATGACAACTCAAATATTTGGATTTTTCCCATCACTTTCTGTACGGTGACCAAAAACAAAACAGAATGGGTGTGCCTCCCCATTGGAGCACAGATAGAGATACACACATATACATATAGCTTCTCACAAATGCTAGTACATCCCTCAAATTTTTGTAAATATTTTATTATATCTTTTCATGTGACAACACTGAAGAAATTACACTTTGCTACAATATAAAGTAGTGAGTGTACAGCTTGTATAACAGTGTAAATTTGCTGTCCCCTCAAAATAACTCAACACAGCCATTAATGTCTAAACCGCTGGCAACAAAACTGAGTGAAAATGTCCAAATTGGGACCAGTTAGCCATTTTCCCTCCCCAGCGTCATGTAACTCATTAGTGTTACAAGGTCTCAGGTGTGAATGAGGAGCAGGTGTGTTAAATTTGGTGTTATCGCTCTCACTCTCTCATACTGGTCACTGGAAGTTCAACATGGCACCTCATGGCAAAGAACTCTCTGAGGATCTGAAAAAAAAAACAAATGTTGTTCTACATAAAGATAGCCTAGGCTATAAGAAGATTGCCAAGACCCTAAAGCCGAGCTGTAGCACGGTGGCCAAGACCATACAGTGGTTTAACAGGACAGGTTCCACTCAGAACAGGCCTCGTCATGGACAACCAAAGAAGTTGAGTGCTCAGCGTCATATCCAGAGGTTGTCTTTGGGAAATAGAAGTATGAGTAGGGCTGCAACTAACGATTATTTTCATAAATCGATTAGTTGGCCGATTATTGTTTCGATTAATCAAACAATAACCTTAAAAGTGTGATGTATAATTTAGTTACGGTAATATGTAAAGTTAAAAAAGGCAATTTTTTCCTAAATATCTCTATGCAGTGGTAAATAAAAATAACCAACTATTTGGTTAGGGAGCAAAAACTCTAATCCACTCTGAGAAGAACAGACAGAAGAGATATACTGTATATACTATTAGAGGTTGAATCTGGTCAAAATCATCTCACTCAGATCAAATTTCTTACGTAAAGAAAAAAAAAAAAATTTAAGACTGTTTTGCCAATTTTCAGACAGAACTAATATATTATATGCTGGTTTTCGTTCAGAAATATACATATATTTTAAAACTGAATGTTAAAAAGCAAGTGAAATTTTCAAATGACATTCTCTTTTATTCAGTGAATGTACAAAGATTTTTTGTATGAATATTCTGGTCTGAAAATCAATATGTGTATGACCAGCATAAGGCTCTGTTCACACCTATGCAGTTTGCTTTTGATCCATTTCTGCAGTGCGTTTTGCTGTGAGTTTTGTGCCTTTATGCTTTTTTTGGCCAATTTGTTGTTGTGCAGATTAAAAAAATGCTAATTAAATATATATATCTACCTTTTAAGTAGGAGTCAGACATGAAGCTATATGAAGGGTGGAAGAGAGATATAAATCTTTTATATTAAAGTAGTACTAAAAGCTGAGACTCATTTTATGGATATGATCATTTTAAACATAATACCAGTAAAAGTTCAGTTTAAATGTATTTGTAATGCCTTCTATTACCTCCAGTCTATCAGCCTCCTCCTTCTCTACGTTCAGATTCTGATCTTCCCTGCACAGAGTCTTTAAAGTTTTCTTTGTTTTTTTAAACAAACAGCCCTGACTCTCCTCTTCTGGGGTCCCCCACTGACACTTCTGGCTCCTCCTGCCCTCAGAGTGCCCCAATAGCAAGCTGCAATGTGTAATATACAGTGCCCCTATAACAAGGTAAAAAACTTCTGACTTTAGAAGCACTCACTTCCTGCCCAGGACTACATGTCCTATGAGGCATTGCTCTCCACACATTCACATTATCTCAGGCACTTACTGACATGTATGGATGGTGTACTGAGCTGTATGTGTGCTGCACTGATATATAAACAAATTATGCATTCTGTATGCAGGCTGACTAATCGGCTGGCTGATTATTCTATTATCAAAATAGTTAACAACTATTTTGATAATCAATTAGTTGTTTCAGCCCTATGTATCAGCGTTGCCAGCATTGCTGCACAGGTTGAAGGGGTGGGGGGGGGGGGGGGGTTCAGCCTGTCAGTGCTCAGACCATATGCAGCACACTGCATCAAATTGGTCTGCATGGCTGTCATTCCAGAAGGAAGCCTCTTCTAAAAATGATGCACAAGAAAGCCCGCAAACAGTTTGCTGAAGACAAGCAGACTAAGGACATGGATTACTGGAACCATGTCCTGTGGTCTGATGAGACCAAGATACACTTATTTGGTTCAGATGGGGTCACATGTGTGGCAGCAACCAGGTGAGGAGTGCAAAGACAAGTGTCAATCACTTCCCACACTCTGCTTGAGTGCTTCCGTCATATAATCGCTTCCTCCCAGTATCAATATAGATATCAGATACAGTGGAACCTCGGATTACGAGCATAATCCGTTCCAGGAGTATGCTCGTAATCCAATGTACTCACATATCAAAGCGAGTTTTCCCATTGAAGTCAATGGAAACGAAAATAATTTGTTCCACATTGACTTCAATGGGATGCAATACCGCATTCGGCCAGAGGCGGGGGGCGCCGGAGAGCCTCGGAAACGGCCGAAAAGGCCCGAGGGACACTTCGTTGGACCTCGGCAAACCTCGGAAAGACTCCGTTCACGAGCCTTTCCGAGGTTTGTCGAGGTCAGCCGAACTGTCCTCGGGCCTTTCCGTGCATTTCCGAACGGTGACTTTCGCTCTGCTCGGCACCGGCGCCCCCCACCTCAGGCCAAAAGCGGTACTGCACAACGCTTTTGGCCTGAATCCTGCTCGGTTTGCGGAAAACACTCGCAAACTGAGTTAGGAATTTTAGAAATACAGTGCTTGGTTTGCGAACCACTCGTAACCGCGTTACTCGCAAACCGAGGTTCCACTGTATTCCAACAACTAGGCAGTACTCATTTTTGGCTGCTGAACATGAACAGTCTATTTGAACAAGGGCAGACAGATATTCAAACTTGTCAATAGCAGACTGTCCAAGCAGCAGTTAGCTGTTGGAGGAATTCCCCCCCCCCCCCCTCCCCTAGCTTATCCACAGACATATACATCCCATAATAGGTTGCTCCCAAGGCAGACAGATACTAGAACAATGGGATACAGCCACACCTAACAAACACATAGCAACCACCACCCCACCTCAAGCCACCTAGCAATGGTCTCTGATGAATGGTGAACTTTATCTTCATATATTCTTGAGGTCAGACTGGGGTTCTCAGTCACCCTGTGCCCCTAATAGACACAGGGTGACTTACACATAGGAGGGGCTGGGGAAGCTGGACAAGGAGCTTCCAATGCTCTACCAGGTAACCTGGGTTCCACAAGCCCCCCGCCCAAAGTGACTCCCGTCACAACAAGTGTGTCTTGCCTACAGCCAAGAATGGTGGTGGAAGTGTCATAGTCTGGGGCTGCACGAGTGCTGCTGGCACTGGGGAGCTACAGTTCATTGAGGGAACCATGAATGTCAACATGTACTCTAAAATACTGAAGCAGAGCATGATCCCCTCCCTTCGGAGACTGGGCCACAGGGCAGTATTCCAACATAACGACCCCAAACACACCACCAAGACGACCACTGCCTTATTAAAGAAGTTGAGAGTAAAAGGTGATGGACTGGCTAAGCATGTCTCCAGACCTAAACCCTACTGGGCATCTGTGGGGCATCCTCAAACGGAAGGTGGAGGAGCGCAAGGTCTCCAACATCCACCAGCTCTGTGATATCGTCATGGAGGAGTGGAAGAGGACTTCAGTGACAACCTGTGAAGCTTTGGTGAACTCCATGCCCAAGAAGATTAAGGCAGTGCTGGAAAATAATGGTGGCCCCACACAATATTGACACTTTGTGCCCAATTTGGATATTTTCACTTAGGGGTGTACTCACTTTTGTTGTCAGCGGTTTAGACATTAATAGCTGTGTGTTAAGTTATTTTGAGGGGACAGCAAATTTACACTATTATACAAGCTGTACACTCACTACTTTACATTGTAGCAAAGTGTCATTTCTTCAGTGTTGTCACATGAAAATATAAATTATCAAAATTGTAAAGGGTGTACTCACTTTTATGAGAGATAGATATAGATATAGATATAGATATCCCATGGGGGCCTTCTCTGGACTCACTCCCCCAGACCAAGTGGACGGAAGGGGGGTGGAGTGGGAATCCTACTAGCCCCCATGCAGCACCTATCATGTACTTCACCCACCTCCCTCTGACACTCTCCTCTTTTGAGGCAGATTGCATTCCCTCATATATCTCTAAGAATTGCTGTCATCTACCGGTCCCCTGGACCAGTATCAACCTTCCTTGATGACTTGAAAATAATAAAATACTGCGCTAACAATCATAAAAATATATGAGCTGCGACTAAAGTGTTATACAGCACACTCAAATAGACAAGAAAAAAAAGTCACGCTTAGTAGTGTGATATAGGCAACAAATACTTGCCTTAAAACCTCGTACCGGAATATAAGCAGTAATCAATATACAATGAATAAGTGATAATCATTGTTGTAAAACAAATTAAAAAACATAGATGATGTCCGTAAAGTCAGTGCACAATGAACAGTGATTGATTAAAGTCCATATATTATGTATGGCAAAAAACCACATACAAAAAAAGAGGAAAAAAAAAAAAAGGACCAAAAAGCAAAATATCCCCAAGTGACAGGTGAAAAAAATATATAATAATAATCTTGCTGCAGTGAATGGGGTGCGTAGATGAAACCTCCACCTTCAGAAAAACTGCTGCCTCTTACCAGAGATCGTTGGTCCCTTAATTATAGGAGACCTCACTGGGCGGACGGCTGTAACCCCAGCCAGGGATCAGAGACAGGCACTGGGTGTCATCCAGTCCACAGGAACCCTCTCCACAGACCGCAGCAGGATGGATATGATGTATCTTGGCTCCAGCAATGTGACGTCCTGGAGGAGCTCCCCACCAGACACGGACATCTGAAATGGAGTGGAGGTTTCATCTACGCACCCCATTCACTGCAGCAAGATTATTATTATATATTTTTTTCACCTGTCACTTGGGGATATTTTGCTTTTTGGTCCTTTTTTTCCCTTTTTTTTGCCATACATAATATATGGACTTTAATCAATCACTGTTCATTGTGCACTGACTTTACGGAAATCATCTATGTTTTTTAATTTGTTTTACAACATTGATTATCACTTATTCATTGTATATTGATTACTGCTTATATTCCGGTACGAGGTTTTAAGGCAAGTATTTGTTGCCTATATCACACTACTAAGCGCAACTTTTTTTTCTTGTCTTCCTTGATGACTTCACTGCCTGGCCACCCTACTTTCTCTTCTGAAATCTCCACAATTATTCTCAGTGACTTCAACATACCTGTTAACACTACTATTACTTCTAAACTTTTCAGTCTAACCTCATCTCTTGACCTGAAGCAATGGACACAGGCTCATACTTGCTCCAACGACAACACCCTTGACCTTGTCTTCTCCCATCTATGCATTCCATCCAACCTCTCCAACAATCCTCTCCCACTCTCTGATCACCACATTATTAGTTTTGCTCTCTCCCCGTCTTCCACCTCCTCTCCCTCCAACCACCTAACAGTTACCCGTAGAAACCTTTGCCACCTTAACCCTTCTCTACTCTGCTACTGATCACTTCCATGTTAAAATCTCACCCCTGTCCTGCCCCAACCTACCCACTTCCATCTACAACAGCTCACTGTCTTCCTCTCTAGACAAGCTTGCCCCCATCACTACATGCAAAATCAGGCCCTGACCGCTACAACCCTGGCAAACAGACACCAGAAGTCTCAGAAAACGTAGCTGTGCTCTTGAGCGCTGTGGCATAAGACAAAGTTCCAGGAAGACTTTAAACAATAGAAGTCTGCCCTCCTAAAATACTATTCCTGCTGCCGCACTGCCAAACAGACCTATTTTATCACACTCATCAACACCTTCTCATCCAGACCACGTCAGCTCTTCTCTACCTAAAAACACTCTACTCTGTCCTCCACACTCTAATTCACTCACTGCCCAGGAGATCACCAATCACGTCAAAAATAAGATTGATACAAATGATGGAGGAGATTTCAAATACGCAGAAACCTCCCCCACTCAACACCCCATGACCACAGATACAATCATTACTTCCCTTATTCAACCCTGCTACTATTAACAAGATTGCTAAACTTTTATCTAACACCCATCTAACCACCTGCCCCCTGGGATTCTGTTCCCTCGCAAATGCTACGCTCATCCTCCAACTCATATTTTTAACCTCTTCCTCTCCTTGTGCCATCTTCCCAAACATTCCAAAGACATGCTCTAGTCACCCCCATACTTAAAAAGCCCTCAATGGACCCCACCAATCTTAACCTACGACCCATCTCCTTACTCGCCTTCTCCTCCAAACTTCTTGAAAGACTGATCTACAACTGACCATCTGACCATGAACTTTTTGATCCCCTTCAGTCCAGATTTCTCCCTCACTCCACGGAAACTGCTCTTCTTACAAACTCACAAATGCCCTACTAACGGCTAAAACCAACGGTCACTATTCTGTACTACTTCTCCTGGACTTCTGCTGCCTTTGACACAGTGGACCACCCCCTCCTCCTCCAAAACTCCACTCCTTTGGTCTCCGTGACTGTACTCTGATGGTTTTCATCCTACCCCACCGCTTCTTCAGTGCCACAACTCTACTTCTTCCTCTCTTCTTCCTTCCTCAGTCAGGGTTCTCCAAGGTTCTGTTCTTGGACCTCTCCTTTTCTCAATCTACACCACCTCCCTGGGTCAGTTGATTGCCTCCCATGGCTTTCAATATCAGCTCTACACTGATGACACCCAAATCTATCTCTCCACCCCCCAGATCTCTCCATCTGTCTTCTCACGCATAAGCAACTTACTAACAGACATATCTGGATGTCACATCACTTCCTCAAACACAACCTATTCAAAACCGAGCTCATGATATTTCCTTCCCTAATTGCCACTTCCCCTGATTTCTCTGTCAATATCAACGGCTCAACTATCAACTTGATCCCCACGCCAAGGTTCTAGATGTTATCCTGAACTCCGAACTAACCTTTCGGCCCCACATCCTATCGTAATCCAAAATTGGCCACCTCAACCTCCACAACATCTCAAGATAAGCCCCTTCCTGACAAATGTCACCACAAAGCTTCTAATCCACTCCCTAGCCATCTCTTCCCTCGACTACTGCAACTCCCTCCTTATTGGCTTACCTCCAAATAGGCTATCCCCACTTCAGTCCATCATGAACACTGCTGCCAGGCTTATCCACCTTACAAACTGCTCAGTGTCTGCTATACCCTTCTGCCAATCCCTCCATTGGCTGCCACTCAACTAATTACATTCAAGATACTAACAATAACTTGCAAAGCCATCCACAACCCGGCCCCCAGGAGACAGGGAGACACACACACACACACACCTTTCCTGTATGAGAGATTCAGCTCTAATATCCGCAGCAAGACGAAATAGTGACAGCTGTAAAATCAGACATGATTGAAAGTGAAGATTTTGAACAATAGATCCCAATATGCCATACAGAGATAATGTTTTCACCATGAAAATTTTAACAAATTCCTCTGCCTGGAGTTCTGATTTATAGTCAACTCCAACAACCATTCTTGGATACAGTAGGGAAGGGTTAGAACATATATTGGGCTCCTACAGCTTACTGGGTCTTTGTTGGGTCATTAGGTTACTTACCCAGACACAATGACCACAAATCAACAGGGCAGGAAGAGAGGAGAAATCTCTCCACCTGGGACACATACAGCAAGAAAAATGTTCTAACCCATTTAAAATAAGTGGGCAGCCCACATCAATGCAAAGTAACACATTGAAATTATAAGAGTTTACTTGATAGTTAACTCAAACACTAAAGGGGCCTTTTTTTAAATTGGTGGATGATTATTAGAAGCATTCCTGCAACCTGAACAAAAGTGCCCAATATTTTTTGTACAAGATTAAATCCTGTATAGCGAGCTCCATTTAGTGGCTAAAATGCAGTATATTTTCTCATTGAGGCATTTCAGAAAACTATACCACATTTTGGCCGCTAGATGGAGCTAACAATACAGAAATGAATCTATTACAGACAATATGAGAATATTTCCTCCTGGCTGCATTATTTTTTCTGACATTTGTCCAACAAATGTTTTATAAACATACTGCTTTGCTACTATGAGCATCATGGCCTCCAACACTAACCAGAGAACTACAAGAAAATATCCTTACCAACGTAGGTCTGTTTATGAAACTGAACAGCAGTGATCCTGAGGTTTGCCGCTGATCTCAGTCCATTAACGGTTCATGAAACAGATGATCAGGGGGAGCACATGTTCTCCCCGGATCATGTCTACACACGTCCGACACGGAAACAGCCAGTTTATGAAGCTGCGATCTCAGTACTTCACTGGCGATCTGTGTCAGAATTCACCCTCCCCGATTCACCAGCTCAGGAGGTGGGGAATCAGGGAGTGAAGAGAGAATCTCGGGGGAACTGGAGGGAAAGAAGGAAGATAATCGATTTCCTTCTACCTCGCACAAACCCCCCCCACCCCCCCCCCCAAAGACAGCGACCATTCCCCCCTGTCATACATAAAAATAAATAAATATTCGCACCAATGATCACATGCAATGTCTGGGAGATGCGAGTTCACCCATACGACTGTATGGCATATGGCAACTCGCATTAGATTCGCACAGAAAAAAGCGCAGGGACTAGTTTTTCCCCACATTAAAAATGTAACGACACCCGCCGCAGGTCGCAGAAAGCAGTGTGTATTGCCTGGAGGAGAGGTGTGATGCGGGAACCGGCGTTGAAATCGCACTGGTTCCGCATCAGTGTGAACCGCTCAGGGGTGTAAAACTCGGTTTCATCAAGGGCTGCGTCAGTATCATGGTTGCCTTGAAAGGGCTAGTTGTATCTGTAAGACTATATATCTACAGAGTGCAGGAGTAGAGGAGCCCTGGATGTGAGGCCCACATCAAATGACCTGGGGGGCTGGATTCGGGCCACATGTGCCCCTAGAAAGATCAACGATTTACAATGTTATTTCTCAAACCTTTTCTTTTTATTTTTGCCAGTAAAAAGGATTTTAATAAAGTCTGCAAGGTATAAAACTCAAACATTTTCTATTTATATTTTGTGCATTTTTTAAAAGAGATCTAATCCCTTTCATGAAACAGTCTGCAAGAACTAGAAGACTATTCTAGAGTTCCACATCTTTCAAGCTCCATTCACAGAACACGCAAAAATGGGTGTTGTGCTTGCAGAGCCATTCATTGTTAATGGCACCCCAAACACATGACAAATGCACCAAAAACATGTTTAAAAAAAAAAAAAAAAAAATTTATGCAAAGTTGTACACCCAAAAATGTGCAGGAGCTTCTTCTGTGTGTTTGTGGCAGCCCATTCAAATTATTAGGCTACCCTATGAGTGCCAGGTGAAAATGATAAGTGGGTTCACATGATGGCTAGATATGAATGCAGCCTTATGGTAAAGAACCCTTTCCTTATATTCAGGATAAATCTTTTTTCCTCCAGGTCACATACAGCGCTCTTATGTCCTAGTGCTCCCATAGCGCGACACAAATGATATTCCTCATCATCCACAATAATCCAAACACTAAAATAAAATATAACAAAAATAAATAATAAAAATAATAAAATAATAATAAAAATAAAAGCTAAAGCCCTGTAATCTGTTTTTCATTACATCATTTCATACTGTGCATTTCTGCCTCCTTTTAACATCCTTAATGAGCCCCCAAACCTCTCGTTTTTCCTACACTCTTCAGTTTGTTGTAACGAGCCGCTACCCATTTGTTGGGGTCATGTGCACTTCTCTGTGTACACTACAAATTCCATAGTCCACAGTCCCTCTCGGAGCAGTGTTGCCAACCTAACAGATTGAAATTTACTGGCACAACACCCAAAATTTACTGGCACAGCCACGTTTTTACTGGCATTTCCAAAATTACAGTTTTAAAGTACAAATTTCACTATTTAGGCTACAAACAAGTATGTGATTAGCAGTGTGATTTAAGGTAGATAATAAGACAAAAAACATATTTCTTATTTTATTTTCGATATAGTAAGTAAGTAGCTCAGGGACAGGACTCAGGAGGGCAAGAAATTAGAATGGGCGCACACACATGAAATTGACTCTCACAATGACACTGAGTGCAGCACTACAGATTACCGACAGGACACGTCCCCTCCTGAGTCACAGTGACAGTCTGTCTCCAAGCCAGGTGGTCCCTCCAGTCCAAACAGCACTGATGGTCCCGCTCCTGGCCTGCCTTGCTCCCATTGCACAGACCCACAAACAAGGCTCTGGCCGCTCTGCTTGACTCCCTTGCACCATGACATCCCAGGACATGCTCAGGCACCGCCTCCACCAGAGCCACCCGAACACAATGTAACAGGCACTCGTATAGTCTTGGCTGGCTCTGGGCCGAGCGTCACAGCAATATTTTTACTGGCAACCTTTTTTTTTACTGGCATTTACTGGCAGGAGAAAACTGCCTGTTTTTTACTGGCTGCCAGTAAAAATACTGATGGTTGGCAACACTGTCTCGGAGTGAGTGACTGTGGGTGGCTATGTTCCTACATACAGTGGGACCAGGGAGAACAAATGCAGCCACCATAACAAAGTTGGATCACAGCAGCAAGCAAAAAACAAAAACAAAAAAAACAAAAACAAAAACAAAAAAACAAAAAAAACAACAACACAAGGGGAGAGGGAGGGAGAAGGAGTAAGAACAGAAGACCAAAATCTTTCAAGCAGCATGTATACCAATTGCTCAAAAACATTGAAGAGAAGAATTGTAGAATCTGCAATCGTCTCTCAAGGCAAACTAGTAATCAACTCATCAAGTTTACAGCAGGCACATTAGTATGGCAGAGTGCCCCATACAGATTACACACCACCCTATACAGTGGGTTTGTTATAGTTTTATACAACAAAAAAAGTATTAAAAAGATTCCTTTAAGACGATCCCTCAACTGCAGTAGAACATTACAAGCAAACTCCTGAGCAGATATAACAGGTTCTCCCAATGAGGAATGGATACGTGGATGAACCAGTCATTGTAATAAAACAAACAACCAACTGGCCAAGGTTAATGTCATCTCATATGACTAACTTACAGCAATGAAGAGACACACCTCACAGCTGATCTCCCTACAAGAATTCTACTTTACCATGGAGAAAGTTTACCATTGCGAAGAATTTCCTCTGCAGATTACAGTGCATCATCCCTGTTATGATAGAATTGATATTCACTGAATTTTTAAACATTGACATTACAATAAATCTTAAAAGTCCAAAGCCAGGAAAAAATAAAAAAAATAAAAATAAAAATAAAAAAAAAATAAAAAAACTGAGCTACGAATGGATTCCAACATACAATTGTGCTACAATCATATAATTTATTTAAAGCGGCCTCATACACACGGACGTTTTAACGGTGGATTTTTTGAGCTTTTTTTTGCTGCTTAAGAACGCCACTCCATGTTATTTAATGGGCTCATACACACCATGGTGTTTTTGAGCTGTAACAGGCATGGTCATTTCTAAGCTCCAGAAAAAAAAACAAAGGACCAGCGCGTTCTGAGGCTCCAGCGCTAGGGCTGTTTTGATGCCGTAAAAGCTCAAAAACGCGCATTAGCGCTATACCGATGTTTTTTTAGTGTCAGCGTTTTTAAGCTGTAAATCTGTTTATGTGGGTAATTTGGGAATGGAAAATAGCAGAGGGATTTTTTTTTTTTTAAATTTTTTAAACGCACCTTAGCGTTAACGCTTACAAACGACGTTAAATGCGCATTGACCCCCAAATCAAGACGCTAATAAAATTGCATTTTTAACGCTGCTTTTTTCCAGGTGTTACTAGCTTTACAGCCAGTTTTTTTAAAACGTCCGCGTGTATGAGGCCTAAATGTACTTTTAGAACAATTACTCTTAAACCCTAAGGGCTCATGCACACGGCAGCTCAAAGAAGTGGCTCCTACAGGCATTTGAGCTCTTATTTTTTCTGCCTGGAAACTCTCTCCATGTTAACCAATGTTTCCATGCACACTATGGCTTTTTCAGGCGGTTTCAGGCATATGCTCCTACAGGCAAACCCCTACCCCCCAACTCGCATTTTGGAGAGGAGCTAGTGCCCCAAAGAGCTCAAAAAAAAAAAACCTTTGTTCCAGACTGGTTTATATAGTGGTAAAAATAAATAAACAAACCAACACGCTTATGCTCAAAAAAGGAGCTTGAAGAAGCTCAATAAAAAATGTGCACAAGAGCACAAAAAAAGCACAAGCTTCTTCAAGCTGAAATAAAAGTAGCTTTTTTTTTTTTTTTTTTGAGCTGCAGTGCGCATTAGCCCTTAAAATGCAATTCCCTCTCCCTAGATAATTCCTCTATTACCCAGCCTTGATCCATAGACACCTGCACTAAGGGGGTTGCCGAGTACTCCGCAGCCTCTTCACATAATTTCCCCAGGCTAGTGCATGGTTGCATCATAGATTTCCTATTTAGGCCATCAATCGATGGCATTCCCATAGGGATGAATGGGGTTACTACTATGCAAACACAGCCCAACTAAGAGGGAGTGTTTACACAAGACTGTGCAGCCCCCAGCGGGCCCAAAGCAAAAAAAAAGTCAAAGTCATTTATAGGGGAAAACAACTTGGATAAGATTGTGGGATGCCCAACTTTACTTGAAGAAACAGATGAGGACAACTTCTTTCCTATGTAAAAAAAAAAAAAAAAAAAAAAAATATATTGTAAAAAAGTGTTGTGTGTATAGTACAATATAATATATATTTTCCAGGAGCATCTCCTCCCAGCTCCACCAACTGCAGGTACTATCAGCTCACCCGGCCGCTCCGAACATCTCCCAGGACGAGGCATAACCCTAGGTTCACACCTATGTTTTTAGTGCATTTTGTCGTTTAGTGCATTTCTGCACAGTCCATGTTGGCACTTTGAAGAGGATTATCAGTGTTATGGCAGCATATAGCTACCATAACCCCAGTATGCTCTTCAGCTGGCACTTTTCTCTTTTAGAGAAAAGTTGTCTCTGCGGCCGATTCAACATGAGACCACTTTAAATCGGGGGTGGGAGAGGGCCACCCCCCCTCCCGCCGCAATCCGGTGGTGTCCGCCGGTAGCGGCGGAGACAATCGCATCCTCTCCCCTGTTTAGCTGGCTGCCGAGTGAGGGGGAAGATGGCCCCCACTCGGCTCCATAGCATTGACTGGCCCAATGCTCTTACCACTTCACTACCCGCCCATTGTCATGACGTCTGCAGAGGGGATCTCCTATCCTGGGCGGGTGTCATATGGCGTCCTCTGCTTACCGGTGGTATGGGGGGGGGGGGGTGATGAATTCCCTATGGGCAGTTTTGAAGTGTCCGACTTGGCAGCGACCAGGCACTCGCGATCGCCATGGGCAACTTTGAAGAGTTTGACTTTGCGACCGCCGGGCACTCGTGATCGCTCGTGACAGAGCAGGTATGTGGATCTGTGTGTGTAAACACACAGATCCACGTCCTGTCGGGGAGAGAAGACAGATCATGTGTTCTTAGTATATTAGGAACACCGATCGGTCTCCTTCCCCTAGTCAGTCCCACCCCCCCAGTTAGAATCACTCCCTAGGTAACACATTTAACCCCTTGATAGCCTCCTTGTGTTAACTTCTTCCCTGCCAGTGACATTTATACAGCAATCGGTGCTATAAATATGCACTGATTACTGTATAAAATGTAAATAGTCCCAAAACAGTGTCAAAGGTGTTCAAAATGTCCGCCGCAATGTCACAGTCACAATAAAAATCAGATCCCCGCCATTACTAGAGAAGAAAAAAAAAAAAAAAAAAAAAGCCATATATCTATCCCCCATTTTGTAGGGGCTATAACTTTTGCGCAAAGCAATCAATATACGCTTATTGCGATTTTTTTTTACCAAAAATATGTAGAAGAATATATATCAGCCTAAACTGAGGAAAACTTTTTTTTTTCTTTTTTTTTAAATTTGGGATATTATAGTAAAAAGTATTGTGTTTTCAAACTTGTCGCTCTTTTTGTTTATATCACAAAAAATAAAAACCGCAAAGGTGATCAAATACCACCAAAAGAAAAGATAAAAATTTAATTTGGGTACAACGTCGCATGACCGCGCAATTATCATTCAAAATGTTACAGCGCTGAAAACTGAAAATTGGCCTGGGCAGGAAGGGGGTGAAAATGCCCAGCATTAAAGTGGTTAAATTATGTTTTTTTAATTGCATTTAAGGGCTTGTTCAAACTTGGCTAAATTTCTAAACGCTCCTATAGCGTTTGTATGGGCGTCAGCCAGGCATCAAAGAGCTTTAGTATGGGCATTAGATAGGAGCTTTACAAGCATTAACGAGGAGTTAAAAATGCTCCCCAAACGCCCTATGGGCAGTTTTGAAGAGTTTGACGAGCGTTAAAAACTGCTCCACAAATGCCTATTCCATTACAGTAAATGAACGAATCTTAACACCCTGCAACTGCCTGCCAGAGCATTTGCGAGGCATTACACCATGGACTTGAATGGGAGGCGTTGAAAGGCTGCCTAACTAGACTTTGAAGCTTCAATTTTGAAGCGACGCGACGCTAAAACTTAGTGTGAACAGCACTATGTGCTGTCTATTGTATCTTGTGCATAGGCCTTTTTAACGCCTGTCAAACACCTGCTTTTAATGCCTGTGTGAACCCAACCTTAGTGTAAATATGAAATCTGAGGTCTTTTTGACCCCAGATCTCAAACTTAAGAGGTCCTATCATGCTTTTTTTTCTATTACAAGAGATGTTTACATTTTTTTTTTTTTAAAAGAAAAGGAAAGACAGTCAAAAAAAAAAAAAAAAAAAAAAAAATTAAAGCGCCCTGCCGAGCTTGAGCGCAGAAGCGAACGCATACGTGAGTAGCGCCCGCATATAAAAATGCGGTTCAATGCGGTATCGCCGCAATTGTTAGAGCGAGAACAATTATTCTAGCCCTAGAGCTCCCCTAACTCAAACTGGGAACCTGTAGAAATTTTTAAACATCACCTATGGAGAATTTTTTAAGGGTAAAAGTTTGTCGCCATTCCACGAGAGGGCGCAATTTTCAAGCGTGACATGTTTGGTATCAGTTTACTTTGGCGTAACATTCTCTTTCACAATATAAAAAAAAAAAAAAAAAAAAAAAAAGAAGATTTAACATGTAAACACCGAGTCGGAAAAATTGGCCCGGTCCTTAGGTGGTTAACATTGTTTCCCATGGTACTTGTTCACATCAATGCGTTTTGTGCCGGTGCATTTCTAAAAGGGTCAGGGACTTTTTTTTACTGCGTTTTGCATGTAATAGACTTCAATTGAATTGCACCAGAAATGCAAGTGTTGTGTTTGCTTTGTTATACGATTTTTGATGTGTTTTGTGTTAATTTTTCGGTTTAAAACACTGTATATAGCTGGTTGCCAAGGAGGGGGGCAGGAAGCAGGCCGCCGCGTCCTTAACAACGGATGAGTCATCAGCTGTCAGCTGGGTTCTCCGCTGACAGCTGAATGTACAAAACAAAAACAAAAACGAAAACAAATACAAAAAAAAAAAAAAAAAAAACCCACAATAAAAATAAATAAGTATGGATTTGGAGGGGACCCCCCCCCCTCTCCAAAATCCATACCAGGCTCTTATCCGAGTATGCAGCCTGGCAGGTCAGGAAAGGGACGAGCGAGTGCCCCCCCCAAAGGCTTCTTTCTGACAACCCTGGCCAGTGGTTGTTGGAGTCTGCATTTGTGGGTGGGAGCTTATTGGAATCTGAAAAAGCTCCAAATCCCCCCCCCCCCCCCCCCCCCCCCCCATGTGAATGGGTACATTATATGCCTACCCATTCACCACAAAAAGCAGTGAAATGTAAAAAAAAAAATAAAAAACCCAAGAGCCAGTTTTTGACAAATCCTTTATTAAAAAATAGCTCCAAGCCATCTTCTCCGCTGCTGCCAGTTACCTGCAAAAAATTGTAAAAAAATGCCGCTCTTCTTCTGTGGCTGTCTTCCTCCGTTGTGTTGTCGCCCACTGGCTGGCATCTCTTATATAGCCATGGGGCGTGGCCATCCGAT